>NC_067495.1:57858349-58140849 GCF_947179515.1 Apodemus sylvaticus | reverse complement strand
ATGTATCTGTTCTCCTCTAGTTCTTTAATCTATACCTAACCTCTGTGGTTCTACAGATTATAATTTGCTTATTATTAACTTAACAGGCAATATACACATATAAAGTAATGTATGCATTGTTTTTCTTTCTACATATGGGTTACTTCAGTCAGAATGATGCAAAAAATGTGGTATATCTACACAATGGAGTACTATTCAGCCATTAGAAACAATGAATTCATGAAATTCTTAGGCAAATGGATGGAGCTAGAGAACATCATACTAAGTGAAGTAACCCAGACTCAAAAGGTGAATCATGGTATGCACTTACTAATAAGTGGATATTAACCTAGAAAACTGGAATACCCAAAACATAATCTACACATCAAATGAGGTACAAGAAGAAAGGAAGAGTGGCCCCTTGTTCTGGAAAGACTCAGTGAAGCAGTATTCAGCAAAACCAGAACAGGGAAGTGGGAAGGGGTGGGTGGGAGAACAGGGGGAGGGAAGGGAGCTTATGTGACTTTTGGGGAGTGGGGGAGCCTGAAAAGGGGAAATCATTTGAAATGTAAATAAAAAATATATCGAATAAAAAAATTAAAAAAAAACTGAACTCAACTACAACAGAATGTCCACATATTCAGGGAAACTGAAAAACTCTCTCCTCAACGATCACCTGATCAGGAGGGAAGGAAAAATGAAATTAAAGCCTTTCTAGAATTTAATGAAAAAATGAAAGCTTAACATACCAAATTTATAGAACACAATGAAACAGTGCTAAGAGGAAAGGTCATCCCATTACGTTCCTTCAGAAAGAAATTGGTGAGATCTCATACATGGGTCCTGTATGAGATGTGATGGACTTCAGCCCGGTGCTGTTTCTCCTTTAGCTTTTCTATACCCAAGGGATTTGGCTATAGAAATAAAAATTATTAAAAATGTGTCTATTTTATGCATATGAGTACACTGTAGCTTTTTTGACCCACACCATAAGAGGGCATCAGATTCCATTACAGATGGTTGTGAACCACCACATATGTGGCTGCTGGGAACTTAACTCAGGACCACTAAAGAAGCTGTCAGTTACACCAGTCAGAATGGCTAAGATTAAAAATTCAGGAGATAGCAGGTGTTGGAGAGGGTGTGGAGAAAGAGGAACGCTCCTCCACTGCTGGTGGGGTTGCAAATTGGTACAACCACTCTGGAAAGCAGTCTGGTGGTTCCTCCGAAAACTGGGCACCTCACTTCCAGAAGATCCTGCTATACCACTCCTGGGCGTATACCCAGAGGATTCCCCACCATGTAATAAGGATACATGCTCTACTATGTTCATAGCAGCCCTATTTATAATTGCCAGATGCTGGAAAGAACCCAGGTATCCCTCAACAGAAGAGTGGATGCAAAAAATGTGGTACATCTACACAATGGAGTACTATTCAGCCATTAGAAACAATGAATTCATGAAATTCTTAGGCAAATGGACGGAGCTAGAGAATATCATACTAAGTGAGGTAACCCAGACTCAAAAGGTGAATCATGGTATGCACTTACTAATAAGTGGATATTAACCTAGAAAACTGGAATACCCAAAACATAATCTACACATCAAATGAGGTACAAGAAGAAAGGAAGAGTGGCCCCTTGTTCTGGAAAGACTCAGTGAAGCAGTATTCAGCAAAACCAGAACGGGGAAGTGGGAAGGGGTGGGTGGGAGGACAGGGGGAGAGAAGGGGGCTTACGGGACTTTCTGGGAGTGGGGGGGCTAGGAAAGGGGAAATCATTTGAAATGTAAATAAAAAATATATCGAAAAAAAATAAAAACAAGGTAAGGGGAGATGGGATAGGTGGTTTGCAGAGGAGAAACCAGGAAATGGGATAGCATTTGAAATGTAAATAAGTAAAATAAAGTGTAGAACAGAAAACAAGCAAAACAAAAAAATAAAATGTTCATAGGTATATGGATTTTATCTGAGTTTTTAATTTGAATCCATTGTTTGTCATGTCTGTTTATTGTGTAAATACCATACTGTTCTTATTACTATTGCTTTGAGGTACAATTTGAGATTGAGGAGTGTACTGGCTGGTTTTGTGTGTCAACTTGACACAGTCTGGAGTTATCACAGAGAAAGGAGCTTCAGTTGGGGAAGTACCTCCATGAGATTCAGCTGTGGGGCATTTTCTCAGTTAGTGATCAAGGGGGGAGGGCCCCCGTGTGGGTGGTACTACCTTTGGACTGGTGTTCTTGGGTTAAGAGACTTTGAATTTTTAAAAGACTTTGACATTTAAAAGATATTGGATATTTTAAAGGGATTGAACTTTTAATATGTAAAGACTATGGGACTTTTAAAGTTATTTAGAACTTGCTAATGAATAAGAAAGTAAGGGTTGAGGCTTAATAGTGATGTGCTTGTGTGTCAAGTTGACAAGGGGTCAATTGTACTGGCTGGTTTTGTGTGTCAACTTGGCACAGACTGGAATTATCACAGAGAAAGGAGCTTCAGTTGGGGAAGTGCCTCTATGAGATCCAGCTGTGGGACATTTTCTCAGTTAGTGATCAAGGGGAGAGGGCCCATGGTGGGTGGTGCAATCCCTGGGCTGGTGGTCTTGGGTTCTATAAGAGAGCAATCTGAGTGAGCCAGGGGAAGCAATCCAGTAGGAAACATCCCTCCATGGCCTCTGCATCAGCTCCTGCTTCTGCTTCCTAACCTGTTTGAGTTCCAGTCCTGACTTCCTTTACTGATGAACAGCAGCATGGAAGTGTAAGCTAAATAAACACTTTCCTCCCCAACTTGCTTCTTGGTCATAATGTTTGTGCAGGAATAGAAACCCTGACTAAGACAGGGACCATGATGCTTCCAGAACTTATTTTAAATATCCTGTGTTCTCTGTGTTTCCATAAGAAGGTGGAAATTGAGTATAGGCTTTTATAGTAGGATCTGCTATTTTTTTTAATTTCCTCTGATTCTACTGTAATGTCTTCATTTTTTACTGAAAACTGGAAAATTTAGATGAAATGGAATGGTTTCTGGATAGATACCACATATCAAAGTTGAATGAAGAGCAGGTAAACTAACTAAATAGGCCCATATCACACAAGGAAATAGAAGAAGTCATTAAAAACCTCTCAGCCAAAAAATAAAAACCCAGGGCCAGGTGGATTTAGTGCAGAATTCTACCACACCTTCAAAGAAGACTTGATACCCATTTCCTCAAATTTTTCCATAAAATAGAAATAGTAGGAACACTACCTAACTCATTCTATGAAGCCACAATTACTCTGATACCTAAACCACACAAGGACCCAATCAAAAAAGGGAACTTCAGACCAATCTCGCTTATGAATATGGATGTAAAAATACTCAATAAAATTCTTGCAAACCAAATACAAGAACACATCAAAACCGTCATTCACCACGATCAAGTAAGCTTCATCCAGGAATGCAAGCTTGGCTTACTATATGAAAATCCATTAATGCAATCCACTATATAAACAAACTCAAAGAAAAAATGACATGAAAACCTCCTTAGATGCAGGAAAAGCATTTGACAAAACACAACACCCCTTCAGGTTAATAGTATTGGAGAGATCAGCAATTCAAAACCCATGCCCAAACATAATAAACATTTCACTACAAACCAACATCCAATATCAAATTAAATAAAGATATATTCAAGCAATCCCACTGAAATCAGGGATAAGACAAGGATGCCTATTCTCCCCATATCTATACAATATAGTACTCAAAGTGCTAGCTAGAACAATAAGACAAAAAAAAAAGAGATCAAGGGGATACAAATTGGCAAAGAAGAAATAAAAGTATCACTATTTGAAGATGACATGATAGTATACTTAAGCAACCCGAAAAATTCTACCAGAGAATCAGGACTAGAGAGGAACCTGCTCTGGTATTGGGTGAGAGACCAGAACCTGAGGGCCAGAAGAAAGAATATAAATAGACAACATCTGGGGATAAGAGGTTGGGGGAACCCTCCAGAATGCACCAGCGACCTGGGAGATAAGAGACTACCATGACTCAAAGGGAGGGACCTTAGATGAAATGCCTGACAGTAGAGAGAGGGATCTTATAGAGCCTACCTCCAGCAAGAAGACAGGGCATCAAATGAGGGAGTGGGGGGCCATCCCACAGTCACATCTCTGACCCATAGTGTTCCTGTCTGAAAGAATTTCAGGGATGGAAATGGGGAGGAGCCTGAGGAAAAGAAGGTCCAACAACAGGCCCAAAGTGGGATCCGGCTCAGGGGGAGGTTCCAAGGCCTGACACTATTAATGAGGCTATGGAGCACTCACAAAAAGGGACCTAGCATGACAGTACTCTGAAAGACCCAACAAGCAGAAAGAGTCAGATGCAGATATTTGCACCCAACCAATGGACAGAAGTGGCTGACCCCTCTCTTTGAATCAGGGAAGGCTGAAAGAAGCTGAGGAGAAGGGCAATCATGTAGGACAGCCAGTTGTCTTAATTAATCTGGATCCCTGAGCTCTCTCAAACACAGGCAGCTCTCCACAAAACAGGCAGCATATACCAGCTGATATGAGGCTCCCAAACACACATACAATAGAGAACTGCTGGGTCTGCATTCATTAAGATATGATCCACCCAACCCTCAAGAGACTGGAGGCTCCAGGGAGTTTAGAAGTCAGGTGTGGTGGGGGACATCCTCATGGAGATAGTAAGGTGGGGAGGAAGTATGGGATGTGAAACAGTTGGAGAGTGGATGGGGGGGTATAAAATCTGGAGTGTAAATAAATAAATAAATAAATAAATAAATAAATAAATAAATGTATGTTAAAAAAGAAGCTGGAAATTATCCTTTGATGATCTATGAAAAATGTGTTGAAATTTTAATAAGTATTTCATTAAACCTATAAATTGCTATCAGTGGGCTAGCCATTTGTACTATAATAATCCTACAGAACTATTAGCACAGGAGATTTCCTAGATTCTGTTATTTTCTTCAGGTTCTTTCTTCAATGACTTAAATTTTTCATCATACAAACCTTACATGTGCTTGGTTAGAGTTACCTTAAGATACTTTATATTTTTTGAGAACATTATAAAATGTGTTATTTCTTTGACATATTTCTTAGTCTATTTGTCACTTGAATATAGGAAACTTTCTGAGTTTAATTAGTTTTGCATCCAGCAACATTGCTAAAGGTGTTCATTAGTAGCTGGAGTTGGAATTTATAGAGTCAATTATATATACAATCATAAAATCTTCAAATACAGATACTTTGACCTTTGATTTCTTCTTTGTAACCATTTGATCACTTTTATTTTTTTCATTGCTCTAGCTTTGACTTCAAGTACTATAGTAGACATGGAGAACATGGAGAACATGGACAACCTTGCTTTGTTCCTGATTTTAATGTAAATGTTTTGAGTTTCTCTGCATTAATGTTTATGTTTACTGTGTTAATTGCCTTTATTATCTGGAATCATGTGCCTTGTATCCCTAATCTCTTCAGCACTTTCATCATGAACTTGTATTTGTATTTTTGGGAAAGTCTTTTCTGCCTTTAATGAGATGATCATGTGCTTAATATCTTGAAATTTGAAGTCTCTTTATATGGTGAATTACATTTATTAATTTATATATATTGAATGATCCCTGCATGTCTGGGATAAAGCCTACTTGATCATGGTGGGTAATCTTTGTAATATATTCTTGGGCTTTGCAAGTATTTTATTGATAATCTATGTTCATAAGGAATATTGATCTGAATTCTCTGTCAGTCTTTCTCTCTGTCTGTCTATCTATCTATCTATCTATCTATCTATCTATCTATCTATCCATCTTTGTTGGGTCCTTATGTGTATCAGGTCTCATGGTAACTATGCTCTCAACAAATGCATTGGGCAATATTTGTTGTATTTCCATTTTGTCAAATAAGTTGAGGAGTATTAACTTGTCCTTGAAGGTCTAATAGAATTCTGCACTAAAACCATCTTTCACTGGGATTGTCTGTTGTTTGCTTCAATATTTGGGAGATTTCAATGACTTCTTCTATTTCACTTGCAGTTATAGGTCTGTTTAAAATGCTTATCTGATCTTAAGTGTTATATATTGAGAAAATAATCTATTTCTTTTAGGTTTTCTAATTTCGAGGAATGAAGGTTTTTAACATATATCCTTGTGATTTTCTGGATTTCTACAGTGACTGTTGTTATGGCTACATTTCTTTATTTTATTTTATTTTCTATATTCTTTTTTTACATTCCAAATGCTTTCCCCTTTCCCAGTTCTCCCCTCCCCATCAGTCTCATAAGCCCTCTTCCCTCTGCCCATTCCCCAATGACCCCCCTCCCATTTCTCTGTCCTGGTACTCCCCTACAATGCTGTATCAAACCTTTCCAGGACCTAGATCCTTTCCTTCCTTCTTCTTAGGAATCATTTGATATGTTAACTGTGTCTTGAGTATTCAGAGCTTCTGGGCTAATCAATATCTACTTATCAGTGACTGCATTCCATGTGTATTCTTTTGTGATTGGGCTACCTCACTTAGGGTGATATTTTCCACTTCCAACCATTTGCCTAGAAATTTCATGAATTCATTGTTTTTAATTGCTGAGTGGTATTCCATTGTGTAAATATACCACATTTTCTGTATCTATTCCTCCATTGAGGGACATCTGTGTTCTTTCCAGCTTCTGGCTATTATAAATAAGGCTGCGATGAACATCGTGGAGCATGTGTCCTTATTGCAGGCTGGGGAATCCTTTGGGTATATGCCCAGGAGTGGTATAACAGGGTCCTCAGAAGTGTCATGCCCAGTTTTTTGAGGAACGACCAGACTCATTTCCAGAGTGGTTGTACCAGCTTGCAATCCCACCAGCAGTGGAGGAGTGTTCCTCTTTCTCCACATCCTTGCCAACACCTGCTGTCTCCTGAGTTTTTAATCTTAGTCATTCTGACTGGTGTGAGGTGAAATCTCAGGGTTGTTTTGATTTGCATTTCCTGAATGACTAATAATGTTGAATATTTCTTAAGGTGCTTCTCAGCCATTCAAATTCTTCAGGCGAAAATTCCTTGTTTAGCTTTACACTCCATTTTTAATAGGGTTATTTGGCTCTCTGGAGTCTACCTTCTTCAGTTCTTTGTATATATTGGATATTAGCCCTCTATCTGATGTAGGGTTGGTGAAGATCTTTTCCCAATTTGTTGGTTGCTGATTTGTCCTTTTGACAGTATCCTTTGCCTTACAGAAACTTTGTAATTTTATGAGGTCCCATTTGTCAATTCTTGATTTTAGAGCATAAGCTATTGGTGTTCTGTTCAGAAACTTTTCCCATGTGCCCATGTCCTCAAGGGTCTTCCCCAGTTTCTTTTCTATTAGTTTCAGTGTGTTGGGACAAAACAGAAAACAATGACTCTGATTTGCTACATTGTAGAAGTTAATAACTGGTACATTGAGACAACTAGTGTATGCACAGAAGACACTGACATGGTCCTATATAGAAAACAGATTGCAGTGGGGAAAATGTCTTCATACTTTCTATTTTTATTTATTTCTATTTATTGCATAATTTATGTATTTACATTTCAAATGTTATCCCAGTCTCCCCTCCAGATACTTTCTAAAGCATGGGAAACTGACACACTGAGTCCATGTTATCATTAACAATCCAGCTGCTAGATATCTACTACAAATGATATCTCTACTACAAATGAGATACTCTTTATTCTCACCCTTAAATTCTGTTTGTGAAGCTTGCCTCTGGGTGCAAATTCCTCAATTTTTCATTTCAAGATTTCCCTAAGTTTTGTTTTCTTTATGGATTATCTTTCCACTTGCAAGTCTTGAAATGTTTTATTCATTTCACTCTACTGTTTGTTTTTGTTTCCATAGATTTCTTTAAGGGGTTTTATTTATTTCCTCATTAAGGACATCTATGATATTCATAAATGTCATTTAAGTCTTTGTCTGTGCTCCTTCAACTACATTGCATTTCTCAGACTAGTAGAGCTGATGCATCTTGGTGGAGACATATAGTCCTGAACATTATTGATTGTGCTTTTAAGTTAGCAACTATGTGTCTGAGTTTAGAATGATCTCCATTTTATATGCTGATATCTAATCTTGTCTTTATTGTGTGGGAGTTTTGTACCTTGATTTCTACCATCTCTGATTTTTAGGAGGATGTAGTAGATGGTGAATTGTCTGGTATGAAATTCTTCTGGGCTCATACCAGGTTTTGTCACTGTGTTTTCTGTAGAACAAGTGTCTAGGTATTGAGAACTGACACATGAGAATGGGCATAGGCTAAATGGTGGTTGCTGAGGAATCCACAGGAGGGAGGAAAATAGGGTGTTCCACCAGAATCTGCTTAATTTCCTGGGAATGGGAACAGAGAGTGAAGAAGACCCACAGCCACAACAGGTGGTTTTGCTACAGAGATTAGGGTGACAGTTGGGAACTGTATTTGAAAGAGAGAGAGAAGTGATGATCAGCAATTAGCATACCTACTCTTATGACCAGTTCCAGGAAATGCCCACTGGAGTTAGGTTGCTCGCATACAGAATGAGTTTAGGGAAGTAAGGTTGGAGAATAAGATCTTTATGATCCATACTAGATGGGGGGATGCAGGGAGGGGAGTCTGTAGCATGTAGAGTTGGGGGTGAGACTGTGGGATGAGATTTGTAGGAAAGGAAAGGGAGAAGATCTTTAGTTAGCCTATTTTTTTCTCTGGCTAGCATGTCATTCCAAATGTTCATATCTTAATATGGATACAATTTAATGAAGGTTATAGATATTTTTCAGCCTCTGAACCTGCAGAGGGTAATTGATAAATTCAAATATTAAAAATATCTTAGTTTCCATTTACAGGTATGCAGTATTCAACGTGTGGAGCAAGACACCTATCATCAAAGGTAATACTATAACAGAGTTAGTTTGCTTTCATTGCTCAGCCATATTGTAAGCGAAATCTATATTTAAAATGATATGTGCCTAGAGAACTTATAGAAGAATACAGACAAATATACAAATGACAAGCAATTTTATTTTATTGCCAAACAACAGAATACTTAGAGGAAATTTGGAAGTTCTCCTCAAGATTGACAAGAATAATTTGAGATTAATTATTATGATACTTCCAAGACTGATCTTTTGGTTAAGTACTACTTTGTCTGTTTGGACTATTTTGTATTTTGTATACTTTGTATTTTGTGATTGCCTGCTCTAATTGAGTGAATATTATCACTGGAATTTTGATAGGTATTATGGAGTCATGGGGGTTTTGTTGCTAGGACAAAACACCTTGCCAAAAAACATTGGCAAGGAAAGGGTTTATTTTGCGTATGCTTTCATATTGCTGTACATTGTTGAAGGAAGTCAGGACTTTTCCCCAACAGGGAAAGATACTGGGGGTAAAGACTAATACAGAAGCCATGGAAGGGTGCTTCTTACTGGCTTGATTTCCCTGGCTTGCTCAGCCTACTTTATTATAGTATTACCAGAATTACCGTCCCATGGATGGAACCACCCACAATAGCCTGGGATCGCACCCATTGATCAGTAACAGAAAATGTCCTACAGTGTGATCTTATGGAGGCATTTCCTCAACTGAGTCTCCTTACTCCTTCTGATTCTAGCTTAAGTAAAGTTGACACACAAAAGCAGACAGTATAACTGACCCCTTGTCAATTTGACACACAAACCTATCACTATTAAGCCACACCTTTACTTTTGATTCATCCTGAATATCTAGATAGTTTTAAAAGTCTCACAGCCTTTATAAGCTCATACAAATTAAAATTAAATTAAAATTTAAGTCCCTTAAAAATATCCATTCTCTTAAAATCCAATGTGTTTTTAAAATTTAAAGTCTCTTAACTGTGGGCACCAATAAAATACTTTTTTTTTCCTTCAAGAGGGAAAATAGGGGACAGTCAAAATAAACTCAAATCAAAATCAAACTTCAAGCATCCACTTTCTGGGATCTGCTCAGGATCTTCTGGATTCCTCCAAAAGTCACATCTCAAGCTCTGACATCTTTAGCACACAGATTATCTTTTAAGTTCTAGCTTGTTCCACTACACTGCTGCTGTAGTTCTTGGTGACACATCCCATGGCACTTGCATTACCAGAGCACTGAGGTCTTCTGCTGCAACTTGGCTGCACGTTCAGCCAGACTTTGAGAGTCTATGCCTCTCAAAAACTCTCTTCATCGTGCCAAGCTTCAACTTTTTTACATGACCTCTTCATTACTGGACTTTAAAATGTCACAGATGACAGCACAGATATGCCCCCACAGATTCATGCATTTAAATGCTTGATCATAAAGAGTAGCACAATCAGGATGTGGGACCTTGTAGGAGGTAAGGCCTTATTAGAGGAAGTGTATCATTGTGGAGGTGGAGTTTTAAGATTCTAAAATGCTCAAGCTATACCCAGTGTGAAACAAAGTCTCCTCCTAGCTGCATTTAGATCAAGATGTAGAATTCTCAGCTCCTCCAAGATTATGCCTGCCTGGATGCTGACATGCTTCTCATCATGATAATAAGGGACTAAACCTCTAAAACAGTAAACCAGCCTCAATTAAGTGTTTTTCTTTATGCAAATTGTCTTGGTCATGGTGGCTCTTCACAATAATAAAAGCCAAACAAAGACAGATGGTTAGTTTCTTTTTTATTTTATTTTAAAAAATTCTTTTCCTGTGATTAACTCCCAAGTAAATGAATGTATCACAGTCAGCTTAGGGGAGCCACTCAAATACTGCCCAGTTCCAGTTCTTTATAGCAACAATGACCATCCTAGAACAATGGAGTCTAACTTAGTTTTTTTGTCTTTTAGTGGCGCAATCGGTTAGCATGCGGTACTTATAGAGATATGTTCCCAAATAGTTAAATAAAATCTGCTTTATCTGTTTGATTGTATGTATATGTTTTCAGGGTTACTAACTTAGTACTGAATGTCAAATTGAGGTGTACTAGACCTGAAAGCTCTGGAACAAAAAGAAGCTAATTCACCCAGGAGGTGAAGAAGACAGGAAATCATCAAACTCAGGGCTGAAATCAATCAAGTGGAAACAAAGAGAAACATACAAAGAATCAACAAATCCAGGAGCTGGTTCTTTGAGAAAATCAACAAGATAGATAAACCCTTAACCAGACTGACCAAAGGGCACAGAGAAAGTATCCAAATTAACAAAATTAGAAATGAGAAGGGGGATATAACAACAGAAACTGAGGAAATTCAAAAAAAAATCATCAGATCCTACAACAAAAGCCTATACTCAACAGAACTAGAGAATCTGGAGGAAATGGACAATTTCCTAGGCAGATACCAAATACCAAAATTAAATTAGGATCAAATAGATCATCTAAACAGTCCCATAACCCTTAAAGAAATAGAAGGGGTCATAAAAAGTCTCCCAACCAAAAAAAACACAGGACCAGATGGCGTCAGTACAGAATTCTATCAGACCTTCATAGAAGACCTAACAGCAATATTCTTCAAACTATTCCACAAAATAGAAACAGAAGGAACACTACCCAATTCCTTCTATGAAGCCACAATTACACTGATACCAAAACCACACCAAGATCCAACAAAGAAAGAGAACTTCAGACCAATTTCCATTATGAACATCGATGCAAAAATACTCAATAAAATTCTTGCCAACTGAATCCAAGAACACATAAAAAATGATCATCCACCATGATCAAGTAGGCTTTATCCCAGGGATGCAGGGTTGGTTCATTATACGGAAATACATCAATGCAATCCACTACATAAACTCAAAAAAAAAAAAAAACACACACACACACATGGTCATTTCATTGGAATGCTAAAAAAGCATTTTACAAAATTCAGCATCCTTTCATGCTTAAAGTCTTGGAAAGAACAGGAATTCAAGTCCCATACCTAAACATAGTAAAAGCAATATACAGCAAACCGGTAGCCAGCATCAAACAAAATGGAGAGAAACTTGAAGCAATCCCACTAAAATCAGGGACTAGACAGGGCTGCCCCCTTTCTCCTTATCTTTTCAATATTGTACTTGAGGTACTAGCTGGGGCAATTAGAAAACATAAGGAGGCCAAAGGGATACAGATTGGAAAGGAAGAAGTCAAACTATCATTATTTGCAGATGATATGATAGTCTAACTAAGTGACCCAAAAAACTCAACTAGAGAACTCCTACAGGTGATAAACAACTTCAGCAAAGTGGCAGGTTATAAAAGCAACTCAAGCAAATCAGTAGCCTTCCTATACTCAATGGATAAGCAGGCTAAGAAAGAAATTAGGGAAATGACACCCTTCACAATAGCCACAAACAGTATAATGTACCTTGGGGTGACTTTTATGAAACATGTGAAAGATCTGCATGACAAGAACTTCAAGACTCTGAAGAAGGAAATGGAAGAAGACCTCAAAAAATGGAAAAACCTCCCATGCTCATGGATCAGCAGGATTAATATAGTTAAAACAGCCATTTTGCCAAAAGTAATACACAGATTCAACACAATACCCATCAAAATACCAACTCAATTCTTCACAGAGTTAGAAAGAGCAATTCTCAAATTCATCTGGAATAACAAAAAAACCAGGATAGCTAACACTATTCTCAACAACAAAAGAAATTCTGGGGGAATCAGTATCCCTGACCTCAAGCAATACTACAGAGCAATAGTGATAAAAACTGCATGGTATTGGTACACTGACAGGCAGGAGGATCAATGGGACAGGATTGAAGATCCAGAAATAAACCCAAACACCTATGGCCACTTGATCCTTGACAAAGAGGCTGAAAACATCCAATGGAAAAAAGATAGCCTTTTCAACAAATGGTGCTGGTTCAACTGGAGGTCAGCATGCAGAAGAATGCGAATTGATCCATCCTTGTCTCCTTGTACTAAGCTCAAATCCAAATGGATCAAGGACCTCCACATAAAGCCAGACACTCTGAAGCTAATAGAAAAGAAACTGGGGAAGATCCTTGAGGACATCGGTACAGGGAGAAAGTTTCTGAACAGAACACCAATAGCGTATGCTCTAAGAGCAAGAATTGACAAATGGGACCTCATAAAATTACAAAGTTTCTGTAAGACAAAGGACACCATCAAAAGGACAAATAGGCAACCAACAAATTGGGAAAAGATCTTCACCAACCCTACATCAGATAGAGGGTTAATATCTAATATATAAAAAGAACTCAAGAAGTTAGACCCCAGAAAACCAAATAACTCTATTAAAAATGGGGTACAGAGTTAAAGTATTTTCACCTGAAGAACTTGGAATGGCAGAGAAGCATCTTAAAAAATGCTCAAGTTCATTAGTCATTAGGGAAATGCAAATCAAAACAACCCTGAGATTTCACCTTACACCAGTCAGAATGGCTAAGATTAAAAATTCAGGAGACAGCAGGTGTTGGCAAGAATGTGGAGAAAGAGGAACACTCCTCCACTGCTGGTGGGGTTGCAAATTAGTACAACCACTCTGGAAATCAGTCTGGCAGTTCCTCAAATAATGGGCAGGTTACTTCTGAAAGATCCTGCTATACCACTCCTGGGCATATACCCAGAGGATTCCCCACCATGTAATAAGGACACATGCTCCACTATGCTCATAGCAGCCCTATTTATAATAGCCAGAAGCTGGAAAGAACCCAGGTATTCCTCAACAGAAGAATGGATGCAAAAAATGTGGTATATATACACAATGGAGTACTATTCAGCCATTAGAAACAATGAATTCATGAAATTCTTAGGCAAATGGATGGAGCTGGAGAACATCACACTAAGTGGGGTAACCCAGTCTCAAAAGATCAATCATGGTAGGCACTCACTAATAAGTGGATATTAACCTAGAAATCTGGAATACCCAAAACATAATCCACACATCAAATGAGGTACAAGAAGAACGGAGGAGTGGCCCCTTGTTCTGGAAAGACTCAGTGTAGCAGTATAGGGCAAAACCAGAACAGGGAAGTGGGAATGGGTGACTGGGAGAACAGGGGGAGGTAAGGAGGCTTATGGGACTTTTGGGGAGTGGGGGACCAGAAAAGGGGAAATCATTTGAAATGTAAATAAAAAATATATCGAATAAAAAAAAAGAACGCCAATAGCTTATTCTCTAAGATCAAGAATTGACAAATGGTACCCCATAAAATTCAAAGATTCTATATGGCAAGGGACACCATCAAAAGAACAAATCGGCAACCAAAAAATTGGGAAAAGATCTTCACCAACCCTACATCCAACAGAGGGCTAATATCCAATATATACAAAGAACTCAAGAAGTTAGACCCCAGAAAACCAAATAAGCCTATTAAAAAATGGGGTACGGATCTAAACAAA
Organism: Apodemus sylvaticus; assembly: GCF_947179515.1. Lineage (NCBI taxonomy): Eukaryota > Metazoa > Chordata > Mammalia > Rodentia > Muridae > Apodemus > Apodemus sylvaticus. The sequence continues at coordinate 58,126,542 of NC_067495.1, read as the reverse complement.
GAGTTTTCACCCGAAGAACTCGGATGGCTGAGAAGCATCTTAAAATATGCTCAACATCATTAGTCATTAGGGAAATGCAAATCAAATCAACCCTGAGATTTCACCTTACACCATTCAGAATGGCTAAAATTAAAAACTCAGGAGATAGCAGGTGTTGGCAAGGATGAAGAGGAAGAGGAACACTCCTCCACTGCTGGTGGGGTTGCAGATTGGTACAACCACTCTGGAAATCAGTCTGGCGTTTCCTCAGAAAACTGGGCAAGTCACTTCCAGAGAATCCTGCTATACCACTCCTGGGCATAAACCCAGATGATTCCCCAGCATGTCATAAGGATACGTGCTTCACTATGTTCATAGCAGCCCTATTTATAATAGCCAGAAGCTGGAAAGAACCCAGGTATCCCTCAACGGGGAAATGGATACAAAAATATGTGGTATATATACACAATGGAGTACTATTCAGCCATTAGAAACAATGAATTCATGAAATTCTTAGACAAATGGATGGAGCTGGAGAACATCATACTAAGTGAGGTAACCCAGTCTCAAAAGATCAATCATGGTATGCACTCACTAATAAGTGGATATTAACCTAGAAATCTGGAATACCCAAAACATAATCCACACATCAAATGATGTCCAAGAAGAACAGAGGAGTGGCCCCTGGTTATGGAAAGACTCAGTGTAGCAGTATAGGGCAATACCAGAACAGGGAAGTGGGAAAGGGTGGATGGAGGAATAGGGGGAGGGAAGAGGGCTTATGGGACTTTCAGGGAGTAGGAAGCCAGAAAAGGGGAAATCATTTGAAATGTAAATAAAAAATATATCGAATAAAAAAATTGATGTGTACTAGAGAAGACTATTTCTCCTACCTTCAAAATTCTCCAATTGCTTAGTGTTCTTTGAGTAGAGTTGGTGCCTAGTGGGCTTTCCTGATCCATGTTAGGACATGTATTGTTTTCCTTGTTCAACTTATGTTTATGTAGTTATGTTGGTTTATGAGCATGCATGGTTTCTCCTAGTTTAATTAATTTAAGTAGGTTAGAATGGCTTGAAAAGTATTAAGGGAAATCTATTTCTTTATGATCAAGGAATGTAATCTCTAATCTAAGTGCACAAATAGAATTTCAGTTGTGTTGGGCAAAGGTCTGCCCAAGAGACAGGATACAGGATCACCTTATACTATGCTAGAGAGATAAAAGTAACAATCATTTCCTTAAAGTATAATAATGTACTTCTGGGCAGTTCTGTTTGGTCTGAGATATCATTTTGTCTGATCTATGCATGAACTGTATTTGGATACATGATATATGTGTTGGCAGGAGCTCAAGTCCCTGAAAAACAAATTTGTTGAAAATGGTTAACCTACCTTTAACTTTCTGAGACATTACATTTTTTTGTCTTTTCTGACTTTCTTTAGGTAGGATTCTGTTTACCCCTCTCTCTCTCTCTCTCTCTCTCTCTCTCTCTCTCTCTCTCTCTCTCTCTCTCTCTCTCTCTCTCTGTGTGTGTGTGTGTGTGTGTGTGTGTGTGTGTGTGTGTGGTGTGTGTGTTTGCTGATTTACCATGTGGCTAACTAATCCATGCCAGCACAACACAAATGGCATGGCTCTTTTATTCTCTGCTTCATTCTCTTCCTTCAGGCAACTGCAAAGATTTATTGTTAGCCTTCTCTAGAATTGAGCTTCCATCTAAATCCATTCTTAAATTTTATATTAAAGAGACTTAAACCCCAAGAAGATGATCTTGCTTCCCCAGTAGCATGTGGTTATTCCTCTAAATTTCTAGTAAGCTGTTGATGGCCACACAGCAAAATTACAGAAACTGGTCTGAGGACACAACAATTTACTCCAAGATATCAGGTAAGTCCCTTATCTTTTATCTTGCCTTGGGACTATAGACTGTTTAACTGGAACTTTGTTTCTCTGCAAGAATGAAGAAACTTTCTCTCCCTTTTCCTTGTCCCCAAGTTCTTTTCTCCTAGGAAATAATAGGAAGATATGGAGTATACATTAAATTCATGTTCTTTAGGTTGTTTTCAATATGTCTTTGTCCAATGACCACATGGTGGGCAATAAAGAGTCCCAAGTTTAGCTCCCTTTCTTTTCTTCTTAGGCACAAAGATTGAATCTTTGCATCACTATGAAAGTTCCCTCAGAGAGCTGATGGGACTTTATATTATGTTTAAGGGAAGAAATGAGTTTAGAGGGCCTTAGCACAGTTAAACTCACAGATCCACCACTATAATACCAGAACTACCTTACACCATGTGGTCTCTAGCCAATTGCTTTTATACCTGGATCAAATTGCCACACAAGTATTGTAAGGATTTAAATGCAAGAAGTTCAACAAATTGAGTTTTAAGGGACTTGAGTTTGTAACAACACAGAGGGCTAAGTTGTATCCAATCTGGGCATATACCATGCTTGGTTGCATCAGACAAAATGGCACCAGTGTCACTTTCTCCATTCTTGCTTCTCTATATCCTTTCTGAGCAACAGTGTCAATCTCTAAGTAAAGATGGTCCTGCTTTACCATTCTGCCCACTTCTTTCATAGGTTCCTATTGCAGTCCAGGAGCTGAGGGACAATCAAAATGAGATCCAGATGTGAATGTTTCCATGAACACTGCTACAGTTGATGGTAAGATGCACAGACTACCCTTTCTTGGGTTCAGTCCATGGACTCTCTTCTATCTTGTTGCTTTGTCTGGGATATTTAGGATCTATGTCCTGTAGGACAATTTCTCCTACCATGGTTATATTGTCTCTTGTTATCTCCATGCTAACCTACCTAGGGCTATTTTCTAAAAGAAAAATGATGACTGTGCACATTTAATCTTTGTGGTGCACAGACACCAAAGGTAATCATGCTCAGTTTGGGGACAGACACATTTTATTATGGATCTTAGCGCATTGCAAACATAAATTAACATTGTAGTTTTATAAGCATCTTGACTAGTAAAGTCATGAAGATGGCCACGGGTATGTGACTTGATTATCATCTTATACAATGACATAATTGATAAGGTGACAACCACAGGCCAGAGTGATAATTCCATAAAAAACTTGCTTCTCAGTAGTTATGAGACTTCAGGTGATTACTCTAACCCTAGAATTTTCTATACTACCGGCGTCTAGATACATGCCTTGATCATTTATTTACTCCAAATTATTTTTCCTTTTGGCATTTTGCTTTCCTAGATACTTAATGGAATCATGGAAATAGTAGACCTTTTTAGGTCAAGACTCCAACTTGCGTCCTGTTCCAATATGATGAGGTCAATGCATTACCTATACCAATCTAAAGAAGAGTTAATACCAGAATGCTGTGATGGGTTTGTTGTCTTTGACACATTGTTTTCCATGATTCATGTACTGGGTTCTAAAAGAAAACTTAAAGTTTTCCAAGACATGTGCCTCAAATATTAGCCAGCTAATAAATGAAGCTGAAACTTTACGATAACTAGCCCTAGAAAGCCACCCCCCCATGAAATTACAGCAACACAGGGTAGAGTATTGATACAGATCCCAACCAAAGCCTGGTGATAGATTGTTAGGTGCTAGACAACCTGCTCCCAGCTGGCAGATCCTACAGTCAAGGCAGGGAGAGAGGGACAAAATCCACCGAGTCAGACAGGAGACTGATGTGTAAAACATAAAGACTGTAAATGCTTGTTATTTCTGCCTTGTTTCTACAGGCTTGTTTTTGTCTAGGTGAGATAAAACATTCCCTTCCTAGACTCCTTTGTTTCATATTTGTTGTCTACTTCTATTTATTTCCCCTTCATACCCTGGATACTGTTGGTTTTGTTTTTAGTTTCCAGTAAATGTGACATAGACAGGCTACGGAAAAAGAACATTCTGATACACTTTCTTTCAAAGTTCTTTTAGGTATTATTGTCTTCTCTTTTCTATATTCTCTAGGTTTTGGAAACTTAAATCTAAGTTACATATTGAAAATTACAAGTAGGCTTTCTTAATCCAGATAACCCTCTTTAAATGTAAGTTTTGCCATAAGTGCTTATCGTGCTCACATAATATCTAAATTGAGAAATCTAATATATACTGAGAGACTGTAAATTTTAGAGAAAAGGTCAAATCCAACATTTAATGAAACCATTAGAATTTCAACCCACAAGGGACATGAGACCTTCCTTCAATCATATAATATAAGAAATTAGCTGACTTCAATAATACATTATGGTCAGTATTTATTTTGTAGGGCTTTTGATGATGGGTACTATATAGGCAGGCTAAGATTAACCAAGCAACTGCAGAAATTATCAATGTCTCAGGTGTTAGTCAAGTCACTATTTACACTGGGGAAAGTGAATCGTGTGGTAGGTCCCATTTCTAAAGAAGGAGTTCAAGATAGAGAATCCCTTTTTGTTGTTATAAAGCTGACCACAGAAGCAGATAAAGAAGATACAAAGGAAAATCTCCAAAGGATGCTCTAGTGGGGAAAACAAAGAAATTTGGAAGACATCCCAATCTGTGTTTCTTCTGTCTTGCAGAGATTTAACAAGGCATCCCTTGCCTGTTAGTTTAACCCAGACGTTAATAAGAGAAAAGAAAAGTTCTCTCTGTTTTATTGAGACCAGACTCTAAATGGCACATAGACTCCACAGACCTTGTGGCAGCTGGGGATAGGGTAGGGTGGGAATATTTTAAAGGAAAACTATGTTAGCTCATTACATCCTCTTCTGACTAGGTAATTATAAAATTACTTGGGAAACAGAGCAGGAATCAGAACCCCAAAATTCTTCTATCACTACTGACCTCTAGCCAAGACAAGAGTAAAAACATTTTCCATTTGTGGTCAAGAATACTGACCATTAGGTTTAAGTCACTTAGGGAAGAATTTGGAAGGATATTCTGTTGGGATTAATAGTATGGGTTTTAGGTACAATAGTTAGAATGTAGAAAATTTTTGAAAGCCTTAGGATACTATAGATTTTAAGTATCTGATGAATCATGCTATATGCACACAGGCTCTTTACCTCAGTCTGATTATTCAAGAGTCTTTTAAAATATATTTCAGGCCACTATAGACTTAAACTCAACAAACTGCTTAAAACCAGTCTTATCTCAACTTTGACTTCCATTAGCACACTATGAAGCAAAGGACCCTGGAGTGATGGTGTAATAGTTAATGGCACTTGCTCATTTTACATCAGACTCATGTTTGATTCCCAGCACCTACATGAATGCTCAAGGCCATCTGTAAGCAGAATTCAAGAGAACTAGATATCTTCTTCTAACTTTTGTGGATTTGCATACAGTGGTACACATACACAGATACTGGCAAAACATACATATACATAAAACAAAATAAATGTAAGCATTTTTAAGAATATGAATCAATGGATTTTATCTATTCCCACTGTCTCAACTAAACCCACACCCTTGGCCTTATTTATGTTTCCACAACACCTTTGTAAATATCTACATCTCCACTTTATTTTAGTTCATAAGTTTCCCATCCAGTATTAAGTCTCAGCTTTCCAATATCGTATTAGACTATAAGATCCATCTTTCACTGCCTCACTAAAACCCCACCTCATCACCAAATATATATACTCTCTTAAGATGAAATTAGTTCCATTAATTCCATGTTCTTAGAATATCTTTATTCATCCTTTCACCCTAGGAACAAGTAAGCACAGCTATTCTGTCAAAAAAGGCTTCACACAAAAACTAATCATACTTATTGCACTTCTTAGTTTTGTGCCAACGTCACACATGATAAAGTCATTTTGAAAGAGAGAAACTCAATTGAGAAAATTCCCTTACCAAATTGGTGTGTAGGTACGCCTATGATTTTTATATATATATATATATATATATATAATTGGTGATTGATAAAAGGCCTAGCACGCTGTGGACAGAATCCCCTTGGGCCTGGTAGAATGATAAGAAAGTAAGCTGACCAAGCCACGAGGACAAAACCAGTAAGCAGAAGTCCTCTATGGTCTCTACATTAAATGCTGTCTTCAGGTTCCTTCTCTGAATTTCTGCTCCAACTTTCCTTAGTGATAAACTACTGCCTGGAAGTATAAAGTTAAAATAAACCCTTTCCTCACCAAATTGCCTTTGTCCACAGTGTTTTATTGTGGCAATAGAAAGCTAAGAAACCCATTAAAGGAATAACACTTAAAGAGGATATTGCAACTCTAAAGTCATATGTACACCCCCCCTCAAAATGTCCATTCAATTTGGTAAGACAAATACAACTACATGTAAGCTCCTACTTCACCTCAAAAAGGAGACACCGAGTGACTTCAATATACCACTTTCTAAAACAGGCAGGTAGCCAAGAAAAAAATAAAGCAAAAATTTTGGAGTCAAATGACATTGTAAATCAAATGGGCATAGCACATTTATAGTACATTCTACCCGTACATTAAATAATACAGGCTTCTCAGCATAAATATTTTTCCAACACAGACTACATGTTAAGACACAAAGCAAGTCTCAACAAATATAGGGAAATATAAATACTATCCTGCATGCTATCCAAACAAAATGAAATAAACTCAAAAACAGTATCAACTAAAAACTGAAAATGCACATAACATTATGGAGACTGAGCAACACATCACAAAATGATAATTGGGTAAAGCAAGAAATTAAGAATGAAAAGATCTAAATACCTAAATGCCTTGAAAAACAAAGAAGAAACAATATTTCTAAACAGTAAGTGAGAAGATAAGATTAAAATAAGGGCCAAAATTTATGCAATAGAAAGGGAAAAGAAGGAAAAGGAGGAGGAAGACAAAGAGGAGGAAGTAGAAGAGGAAAAGAATCAGCTATGAAAAGAAGTGCTGTTTTTAAAAAGATTACTAAGAATATTGGCAAACTTTTATGTAAAAATTAACTAAAGGAAAGGGAGAAATGATCCATGTTAATAAAATTAGAGATGAAAAGAGAGACATTACAACAGACAATGGGAAAAGATCAGAGACTTATAAGGATATAATTTAATAATCCATATTCTATTAACCTGGATTTCTAAAAGAAATCACTACATTTCTAGATGAATATAAACTACCAAAGTTATATCAAGATGAAATAAGTAATGTAAAAAGATCCATAACAACCAATGAAATAGAAGTAGTAATTTCAAATCTCTCAAATGAAATAAGCTCAGGGCAAGATGGATTCCGCTTAGAATTCAGCCATACCCTCAGGGGAATACAAACTCCTAGAAACTTTCCATAAAAAAAGATAAAAGAGAACCCAGATAGAAAACCTTGGAAATTTTATCTATCCTGCCCACAAAATTTTGGGGGGTTTTGGAGGCACAGAACTTGTGGGATTAGCCAACCAATAACTGTTCTAATTTGTGGGCCACACAAAAGGGATCTCCCAACTGACACTGCCTGGATGACCAGGAACAGAGAGGGTTTGATAGGTGAGAGACCTAGGATAGAAAAACATCAATAAAATGATTTCTAATAATATTCTGTTATACTCATATATTGGTAGCTAGTCCAATCTTCATTACAAAGGGTTCCTCCAGCCGCTGACAGGAGCAGACACAGAGCCTGCATTAGTCAGAGAGAGAACAAATTGGAGATCATGTTGAGTCCCTCCTTTCAGCACTCAGGAAACATGTGGAAAAGCAGAAGGAGTAATTTTAGTAGCCAGAGGGGTCAAAGACACCAGGAGAACAAAGCTAACCGAATCAATTAAGCAAAAGCTCATAGGGGCTCACAAAGATCAGATATGAGGAGAGACAGGAGATGGCCCTGAGAATGAATGGAAATATGCAACTGGCAGGGCTTTGGGGTGGGGGACATCTCCAGGAAGTGCCACAGACCTGGGATAGGGGAGTCTCGCAAGAATCAATGGGAGTGACCTCAGCTGAGATTCACAGCATTATGGATATAGAACCAGAAGGGCACCTCCTGTTGTCAGGCAGGAACCCTAATGGAGCACTCACAAAACTTTCTACAAAAATTTTATCCAGCTTATATGAAATGCAGAGATTGGGATTGGAGCAGAGATTAAGGGAATGGCCAAGCAATTCCTGGCCCAGCTAGAGACCCATCCCAAGGGTAAGAACCAGTCCTTGACACTATTAATGATACTCTGTTATGCTTTCAGATAGGAACCTAGCATGGCTAGTCTCTGAGAGGCTACACCTACCAGACAATTAAGACAGATTCAGACACCCACAGCCAAAACATGGATGGAAATTGGGGACTCTTATGGAAGTCTTGGGGAAGGATTGAGGGCCCCAAACAGAATAGGGACTCCACAGGAACACCAATGGTGTCAACTAACCTTGACCCTTGGGTGCTCTCAGACACTGAACCACTAGGCAAAGAGCATACACTGGCTGGACCTAGCCCCCTACACATATGTAGCAGATGTACAGCTTGATCTTCATGTGGGTCCTAAACTGGAGTAAGGCTATCCCTAAACCAGTTGCCTTTCTGTGGAATTTGTTTTCCTAGCTGTCTTTTCTGGCCTCAGGAGGAGCAGAAGCACCTAGCCCTGCAGAGATATCATGTGCCAGGGTCAGGGGATACCCAGGAGGGCCTCTACTCTTTCAGAGGAGAAGGGAAGGGAGATGGAGAGATGGACTATGGGAGTGAGGACAAGGATTAGGATGTAAAGAGAGAGACAGAGACAGAGAAAGACAGAGAGAGTGTGAAAGAAAGTTGATATATTGTAGAGAGCCTTATTGAGGTGCCAAACCACCTGGCAGGAACTTGACATCAACCAATGTGAAGTTCCTCTCCCAGCCTTTGAGTGGAAACACCTGTGTCAGCCATAATCTCCTCCACCTAGGGTGGAGTGCTCAGACAAAGGTGAAGCCTATTGTTCTTCAAGGACCTGCAGTCTCCTGAGAAACACTAGCCATCTGTGGAGCAACTGAACCCATTCTGCTGAGAAGCTTCCAGGCTTTCCCCCCTGCCTATATACATTGGGAGTTCTTCATTAAACTTTAAGACCTTGAATACCAGGTGTTATCTTGGTCTCCATCTCTTTTTTGATGCCTTCCCCATACATCCCCAGCTTCCCTTCCAGGTGAGCCATTAGATATAACTGCGGGCAGTTACAATATACAATGGCAGGTTGGTACAGGGGAAGAGCAATGGGATAGGAGCATAGGACTGAGGGGAGAGAAGGGAGAGGGCTGCAATCAGGGTTCAAGAATAAATAAATAAATAAATAAATAAATAAATAAATAAATAAATGGACGAAAAATGGTCAATGGAATTTTTCAGGAAATTTTGAATGAGCACAAAATTCATATGGAAATGCAAAATATCCAGAAAAGCCAAAAACAAAAAAACACAAAAAACAAAAACAATGCTGGACAATTAAAATACAGGTGGAATCATCACTTTGTATGATTTCAAGTTATACTTTGGAGGTATACCAGTAAAATCAGCATGGTACTGGCATTAAATTAGGCACATTAAGAATGGAATATTAGTTAAATCTCACATATAAGCGCTAGCTCTTGTAGCCACTTACAAAGTCTTGCAAAGGTACAAAAATGTACATTTGTGACAAAAACACTGTTCAACAAACAGTGATGATCAAACTGGATACCTACATATGGAAAAAGTAAAACTGGACAAAACTCAACTCTGAATATTATCAAGGACCTCAATACATAATATGATACCTTGAAACTTGTAGAAGATAAACAAAGACTACAGTTCATCTTATAGGCACAGGAAAATACTTTCTGAAAAGAACCCTGGTGGCATAGCTTTTAATACCAATAATTAATAAATGGAACTTTGTGACAATAAAAACTTCCGTGCAAAAAATTACATCATCACTTGAGATGTACAGAATTGAAAAAAATATATATTTACCAGCTATACATTTGACAGAGGACTAATGTCTAGATTATACAAAGAATGCAAAGATTAAACACTAAGAAAGCAATTATTCATTTACAAACTGCAGTGTGTGCAATAGAAATGCAGTTTCATAAGTCTGCCCACATTTCTGAATAAATCAGAAAAGCATAATAGTTCCTAGGTTTGTGTTTGATCTCTGTTCTAAGCATGCTTTGTCTGGTACTTTGGGCTTCCCTAATCTTTTTCTAAATCTCCCTTCCCTGCCATGTGGCTGTCTGCCACCATGTGGCTGACCTCTGTTTGGGATTGACTCAAACAGCATGAGTCTCTTCTCCATTATTTTCCTCTGGCCAGCTGCTGAGATTTACAGCTTGTCTGCCCTGGGGTGTTTCTCTCTTAAACTCTAGTAAAATTGTCCTCAATATTTAAAAAACGGGAGGAGAAGCATGCAACTAATCAGCAAGTTCTCAAAAGAAGAAATACAGATAACTGAGAAATTATTTAGCCATCGAAGAAATGCAAATGAAAACTACTTTGAGATTTAATTTTCCCCAAACTAAAATGGCTAAGTTAAAAAAATGACAACAAATGCTAGTGTGAATAGTGAGAAAAGGTAATGTTTGTCTAATGCTGATGAGAGTAAAAATGCTGAAGGCTCTCCAAAAGCTATAAATTGATAACTGTGTATGATTCAGCTATGCTACAACAGGGAATATGCTCAAATGACACTACGTCTTATTACAGAGATACTTTCTCAACAATGTTTATGTGTTTTCTTCAGAGTACTCAGGAATTAGGAAACACCTTAGATGTCTATCAAGTGATAAATAAATAATAGACAAATGCACATTCAACTGTAAAGAAAAAGGAATTTGGGGAAAATGTAGATAAACAGATAGAATGAAAACTGATTGAAAGAACCCAGGTGTCCTTCAACGGAGAAATGGATACAAAAAATGTGGTACATTTGCACAATGGAGTACTATTCAGCCATTAGAAACATTGAATTCTTGAAATTCTTAGACAAATGGATGGAGCTGGAGAACATCATACTTACTGAGGTAACACAGGCTCAAAAGATCACTCATGGTATGCACTCACTGATAAGTGGATATTAGCTTAGAAACTTTGAATATCCAAGACATAATTCACATATTAAATGATGTCCAAAAAGAATGGAGGAGTGGCCCCTGGTTCTGGAAAGACTCAATGCAACAGTATAGGGGAATTCCAGAACAGGGAAGTGGGAAGGGGTAGATGGAGGAACAGGGGGAGGGAAGAGGGCTTATGGGACTTGCGGGAATGGGGACCCAGAAAAGGGGAAATCATTTGAAATGTAAATAAAAAATATATCAAAAAAAGAAAATAATAAAATAATAAAAAATAAAAGAGTCTCAACAAAAATAGAATCCATAAAAAAAAAAACAACTGATCATTCTGAGTGAAGAATTCCAGACCCAGAAAGACAAATGTCACAGCTTTTCTCTCATGTGTAGATGCTGCATGTGTAGTTCTGAATATTCAGATATGTGTGTTTAAATGGGAGTACTCATAAAATGCAGGAAACTAGTAAGGACTTATTGGAGAGATTTTAAGAGAATGCAATGGAATTCAGGAGCTATGAAGAAGGAAAAGATAATAAGGAAGCTGAAGGGTTTAGTAGGATGGGAAATGGGAGGGCAGAGTGAAAAGGGAGTTTAACAGGATAGCTAACACTAAGGACCTTTGAAGATGCAATAGAGAGATCTAGTACTGAAGATGCTTTCTAAACATTCATATACATAAGTAAAGGATTTTAAATAGCATTGCCACAAAATGCAGAGAAGGAAGACTCTTCCATCTACCATAAGATATGAAATAAAAAGCCCAGTGTCGAGTATGGGTTATTTATTTGAGTTCTTCATCAGTGGTGTTGCATGGATGCCTGCAAACATGAAAGGATATTTCCATTGATCTTGATTACCCTCAAGATCTTAATTACCATCACTATCGAAAAGTTGATAGTGAGACCCTATTTCTGTTCATTTCCTTTGCCTGTTTTATTGTGTTTTCCTGTAATTCTTTAAGGGACTTTGTGTTTCCTCTTTAAGGGCTTGTACCTGTTTACTTGTATTCTCCTGTATTTCTTTAAGGGAGTTATTTATGTCCCTCTTAAAGTCATCTATCATCATCATGAGAAGTGATTTTAGATATGAATCTTGTTTTTCTGGTGTGATGGTGTGTACAGGACTTGCTAGGTAGGAGAATTGGGTTTTGATGATGCCAAGTTACCTTGGTTTCTGTTGCTTGTGTTCTTACACTTGCCTCACACCATCTGGTTATCTCTAGTGCTACCTGCCCTCCTGTATCAGACTGGAGCCTGTCCTTCCTGTGATCCTGGTTGTTTCAGAACTCCTCACAGTCCAGCTGTCTCTGTGGTCCTGTGATTCCGGTATGTGATCCTGAAATCCTGGGATCTGTGATCCTGAAATCCTGGGTGTGTCAGAGCTCCTGGGAGTCAAGCTGACTCTAGGGCCCTGAGATCCTGGTGTAACTTAAGTTTTTGGGATTCCGGGATCCCCGGATCCTGGCATTCGGGGTTCCTGGGATCCTGGGTGTGTTAGAGCACCTGGAAATGGAACTTCCTCTGCATGTTACAGGACTGGCTGCAGAGTCCATGCCCAAGGTAAACTGGTCCAGACAGGAAAGTACCCATACCACTGGTTGGGCAGGCTTCCTGTGACCCTCGATCCCACTGGTTCCTGAGACCCTATGTCTGATAACACTATGTAGTTAGTCATAGAAACAGAGAAATCAAATCGGTATTTGTCTTGAAGGGAAATAGAAATTTCTGGTTTCTTTGGAAACTCAATTGTGTCCGGTAATGTTTTCCTGGAAGCTGTCTTGTGAGAGGATTTTTTTTTTCTGAAGAAGACATGTGAGAGGACATGTGATGTTTTGCTGAAGCAGACACTTGAGAGGCCAAGTTATGTTTGGAAAGCATGTAAATGGCACCCCACAAGCAGTAAGAGTGCTCTTGCAATGTGAAGCCATGCAACACTTCCCTGGTCTTCTCTGGTCTTCACTTTGTAGAGAGAAACACACCAAAGCACTGCTCTTGGTAGTCTGACTGATTCTGGCTGCTTCTGCTGACTTGTGCAGATTAGGCAGAGTCTTGAGCTTTCTGCTAGATTGAGCCTCTGCTACCGACTTGTATTTGGTGTTTACTATTGGACTGGACTACTGGTATCCTGACAACAAAGAGTGAAATCACCTCAAAGAACTAATTCTTTTTTTTTATTGTTTTTTATTGTTTTTTTTATTCGTTATATTTTTTATTTACATTTCAAATGATCTCCCCTTTTCTGGCCTCCCACTCCCTGAAAGTCACATAAAGTCACATAAAGAACTAATTCTAATCAGCTCTACAAAACCTTTTTTCTGTTAACCTTCCTTATTTCCAACCTCTAGTCTGTGGGTTAGAAGGGATACTGAAGTGTTCAAGAATGCTAAATAAAGTCAGTTTAAAAAAATATAAGTGTATATCTAAGTTATGTCTGGCTAGCTAGCATTCATAGTACTGGAAGGTTTAATGCATTTTACGAGGGAACAACGGAAATAATGGATCTTAACTACCTTTGAACCCTGACTGACAAGATTTTTTTTTTGGTTTGGTTTTCTGAGATAGGTAATCTCTGTGTAGCCCTGGCTGTACTGCAACTCAATTTGTAGACCAGGCTGGCCACGACCTCACAAATCCACCTGCCTCTGCTTCCCAAGTGTTGGGATTAAAGGAGTGTGACACCACCGCCCAACCAAGATATTTTCACTGTAGCAAATTATATATTAAAACAACCACTTTCTGTTTGGATGTAAAGCCCACTCCACAAGGTGAACTCATGCCTGATACTGTGTCAAGAACCCATGCCTGATACTGTCAAAAACCCATGGCTGGCTATGTCATAGGCTTTAGAGGAAAATCTATCAATCTCCTAGAAGTACATCTTAATAAACTACTTTCTATTTTCTTATCTTTATACATATAGATTAGTGTGCCTTTTAACCTCATCAGAAAAGCTTCTTTTTGCTAGTAAATGTTGAGAGAATAAGAGACTATGGAGTACACAGCTGTAAATTGAAATATATAATTTTCTTGCTACAAGGCTCAGGGATCATCACAGAAGAGATATAAGGATTCTAAGAACCAGAGCCACTGTATGTCTGCCTTGAAATAACATTTGTTGGACATAGCGGTGTCATTGCCCATGCAGACTGACAGGCTGTGACTGCATATACAAAGACTGAGTGAAATCGAGCAAGATAAAGTCTCTGTATGGTTGGAAGAGAGGTTCAGTAAATCCCCTTTCCACAGATGAGGAGTTATTGCCTATTTATGGCTGCTGGAGCAAGGAAAGTCACTTTTCTTTGGGGACATAGATGCTACACATGTTCTACTAGATAGCCCTACACCCATGCATATATAAAAACAAGCCCTGTGGAGGCCCAGATCAAGATGTTTCCGAGAGAACTAATAGCATCTGGACTAGAAACAGTCCCTGTGATGTTTTGGCAAATAAAATGTGGCTGCCTTTTGCCCGTGTATGAAGAACTTGCCTGAAGCTAAATTTTAATGCAATGGACTAATTTCTTTGGTTGAGATTTCAAACCAGCTTAATATTGACTCTGCTTCATGGCTCTTAGTAGCCATGCTATACATGTCTACAATGAAGCATAGTAAATGGGGCAGAATAAAAGTTAAATGTACAGTTTGAAGAGAAAAATGATACAAACAAGCTTAACATTACAGCCAAGGACTGTCCTGAAAGAGAGGCTGCAATTGTTAAGGAGAATTAACACCCATCAGGAGAGGCCAGATCTGTACTGGAAAAAAGGGAAGCATGCCTTCAAGGCCAGACCCCATCCAGCTAAACTTCGAATTTATGAAAGGAAAAGGCCTAAGGACTTTCCTGCTCCAAAAACTAAACAACAAACAAAAGTTGATACAGATGTGGTTCCAGGGATACAAAATCTATACAAAGCTGCCATCCAAACTTGACAATGTCTTCCTTTGGTGCTACCCAGAGAGTCATGAAAGATGTGAGAGTAAAGGTGTCCTGGAGTCTTCTTCCATGTTTTTAGAGTTGTGGCAGTGGGTGGCAAGGGAGTTCCTGCATGTTGATGCTGAGAAAGCAAGGGACTTTGAGCAAAAATTTGGAAAGCTATGAAAGTGAATGCTGGGTTATATTAGAGACCTCAAGATGTTGAAGATGCCATAGATGTGAGAGATCTGTCATGTGTCACGGTTTGAATATGCTTGGCCCAGAGAGTGGCATTATTTGTAGGTGTGGCCTTGTTGGAGTAAGTGTGTCACTGTGGGCATGGGATTTTACACCCTAGTCCTAGCTACCTTGTAGTCAGTCTTCTGCTAGCAGCCTTCAGATGAAGATGTAGAACTCTCAGCTCCTCCTGCACCATGCTTGCTTGGATGCTGTCATGTTCCTGCCTTGATGATAATGAACTGAACTTCTGAAGCTGTAAGCCAGCTCTAAATTAAATGTTGTTCTTCATAAGGCTCGCCTTGATTATGGTGTCCGTTTGCAGCAGCAAAACCCTAAGACACATGATAAGTTGAATATAGAGAGTAGAGAAAGCATAAGAGTACATGGATAGTGTAGGCAGCAAAGATGGAAAGATAGAGACATCTAAGCTCTTTCACACAGCTAGAAAATGTGTTATTTTCACTTTTGTGTTTTAGTCTTGTTTCAACTTAGTATTTATTCACTGTGTCCCCATTCTTCTATTTTGGAATCGTAATGTATATTCTATGTCATTACATGTTGGAAGTGTGCAGATTGCTTGTTGTGTTTTACTGGAAAGTTACAGTTAGGAGATTGATTTGAATCTCAGATGAGACTTTGGACTTTCAAAAAGGGTTGGGATGATAAAATACTATGAACACTTTGTTTTATGATGTCTCCACCCATGAGACCTTGGGGGCCATAGAGCACAATGTGATGGTTTGCATGAAAATGTCATTGGTAATCTCAATCATTTAAATACATGGTCCTCAATTGATGACACTGTTTATGAGTTTTGAAGCCACAGCTTTCCTAGAGGAAGTATGTCACAGGAGGATGACTTTGAGTTTGCTCTGATTCCTATTGAAGTTCAAGATGTGAGCTCTTAATTTGCTTCTATACTAACATCTCTATAGTATGTTTGCCATAAAAAAAATCTTATTCCTCTCTTCCATAAGCCTAAATAAACCTTTCCACCCATATGTTTCCTTGGTCTTGGTATTTTATCAGAGTGATAGAAAAGTAACTAATGAATATATTTCTGAGCACTTAATGTCAACATTTATAACTATAAAAGTTCTTGTTGGAATTCCCTTACTTACATGCCAAGGGTCAAGGGTTCTAAAAGTCCTAGTAAGTTCTATTTATATTTTCATTTAACTGTAATAATAAACTGATATCTATCATGTACACACTATTTAGACTCAGTGTGTTTTGCAGTTCTTATAACTCAATATGGTATTCCTGTCTATTTAATAATCTGACAAGATACAATAAAGTATTCATTTCTTTTCTATTTGTTAAAACTTGCTTAGTGGCAGAGAAGATTTTCTGTTTTGAAAATTGACATGGACGTTTGTGAAGAATGTGTGCTTCACATGTGTTAGCCAAATATTTTGCTATGAACTTTTACCTATAGACTAGGTTAATTCTATAATTTATTTTTAGGTAGGATAATATATCTGAGCTTTAGATAAGTATATTGAAGTCATACATTTTTATATCAAGATCTCACTGATCTAGTATGTATAATTGTGTTTATTTTGTAAGCTACGATATTGTATACAATGTGTGTGGTTGTTTAATATATTCTCTATTAATTATCACGTTTATGAATATGCAGCTGTGTTTTTATATCTTCTCTGACATTTTAATCCGTATATCAGTCCTATTTTTATCCTTACTGGCAGGGTTCTACACTCATCACCTAGAATACCAGATCCGGTAATGTCCCTGGATCATACTTGCATCCTGAATCTCTTGGGGACTGAAATCTAGATACTGCTAGTATTTCTAATGTCTGAGCTTCCTGGGGGCTGTAGTCAGATCCTCATTAATGCTGTGACCTCTAGAACTCCCAGTGATTTTGTGGGTCAGTATATTTAAAGTCTCAGCCCTCAGTGAACAATGGAGCTAGTGGAATATAAAACCCTATTCTTCGGGGTCCACTGGGAAGTCAGTAACCAAAACTTTAGACCCACACTCACTTTGGGAACTTGTGGAGCCTACATCCTCGTGTCAGTTTATTCAGTCATTGTCTACCTCTGATGAGGAACTCTTGGATTTCTGGAGGTAAAACCCTAGTCTCTGTGAATTCTGGGACCATTGGGGCTGAAAGTATTCACCTGTAGTGAACTTCTTAGATCTCTGGATCTGAATCCTCAGTCTCAAATTGAAATCTAGGCCCATTTGAACCAAACCCCAGGTTCCTTGGTAAATGCATAACATCTGGAGTTGGAGATTTTATTGGTGTCAAACTTGGCCATTATGTTGACTTTTCTAAACATCATGTGTTATTTTTTTAAAATAGGGCATATTTGCTGTAGCTCACAGTATCTTCAAACTCACCCTGTCTTCAAATTCACGGTGTAGTCAAGATTACCTTAAATTTTGGGTCATCTTACCTCTGCCTCCCAAGTTCTAGGATTAAATATATACACTAACATATATACCATGTCTATGTTGTCCTGGGAATTGGATGTTAGCTTGCTACATGTTAGGCATTCATTCTACCAACTGAATGTAAGATATAATTTATCTGGGCTTGTACATTAGTTTCCATGATTTTTCTCACCTGGACTTTTGTTTTCATGAATTTTAGTATTTATACCAAAGAATAACCTTCTTAGAAATTAATTCAACAGAAAATAAATAGCTCTCTTCCTTTTATTTAGAGTCTTAGAAAATCTAACAAGAAGTATAATACATTGTTCTTTTAAAAAATTAAAACAATCAACATAAAATTAAGGTACCATATTCCAGCATAAAGGAAAACAATATGAAAGCCATATTAAAGTAGCTGATATTCATGCTAAAGGTCCACACTTTGAATCACAAAAAAAAAAAAAGAAAAATAGGAGAGTGGTTTTGAAAAATAAAAGTATAAAGGGTACGTTGTCAAATCCACAATTCTGTCACCTAATGTTTGTGCGTCCTTGAATACCACTCATTCCTTCTGTCTGAGTTCTTCCTGACCACAGTAATTCTTGGAAGTCATTCTTAGAGATGGAACAGTTGTAGTTCATAACAAACAATATCACTACCCTTTATTAACCTTGTGTGAAATTTAACAGGAAACTGATAGTAATTTTATTACTTACAGTCCACAGAAGGGGGCAGTATAACATCGTAAATCAATGTGAGCTTAAAGAAGAATTGTATGGTCTTGGGATAGACTATTTGGAAAGATAATGTTGATCAAGAAGTACCAGACAGCAGTCATAAGAAACAATTGAAGACTACCATGCTCCAGGTTTTCTTTTCCTTTTATCAGGACTGCTTTTAAATATATTTGTTTTGTTTTGCTCCTTTTTTTTTTTTTTTTTAATCTAAGAAAGCAGATGCGTTTCCTACCAAGTTTGTCTAGAAAGTTTAGGGCAACAGGGTTGATATTATTTAGAAAATAACAATAAATTACATTTGCATGCTGTTTGTCTGACATCAAATTTTAAGCTTTTAACAGCAATTCTCTCATTTAGTCTTCATTTTGTCCTCAGTGTGATTGCCTATTTTTAAAAGTGAGGAAATTAAAGGTTAGAATGGTGAAGTTGCTTGTCCAAAGTCACACTGCTAGAAAGGATGAAGGTGGGGGACTGAAGGCAGTAATCTGAAATTTAATCACAAAATTAAATAAAAATGAACCACAAGGGTATGGCTTCTGGATTAGACTTCTTTATTGTTAATTCAATCTTTCTCATTTGTCAACTATAGGATGCTAGTGAAGTTATGTGAATTCACTCTCTTGTTTTACTCTACTAAATTCAAATTGCTCTTGTATTCCTGTAAAAGTAGATATAATTATACATATATCAGCTGAATACTAGAAGGAGGCAAAAAAGTAAATTCTGTTAATATGTAAAATATGTAAATGACTATCTCTAAAATACCCTCTGCTCAATAAATGTTATATAACTGAACTGATTAAGAAGAACAAAGTTACAAAAAAAACCAACCAAACAAACGAAAGCATTGTTCAAAATGGGCATGATGGTGCATACCTATAATGCTATTACTTAGGAGGTACAGGCAGTAAGATCAGGAGATAAAGGCCAACTTTGGCTGCATATCAAGTCTAAGAGCCTAGACTACATAATAACTTGTCTCGCAAAAGCTAAAACTGTAAAAGAAAAAACAGAAGTGTAAGATTTATGTATTTGAGACAGCCAGAGAACTGATTCAGAAAGGGAGAATATAATGTTGCAAAACAAAATAGAGAAATTAAAATGGTACCAGGGCAATGATGAGAAAACTCCAGCAATATATGTTTTAAGGCACAGTTTATCAGTGTTTAGCCTAGGTCTGATAATTTAACTAGTTTTATTATGCACGTTGCTTAACTTCATTGTCTTTTAATACAAATAGATGACTGACCCAACGAGTGCTGTGATAGTTAAATACATCAGTACACAGAAAATAGTTAGAACATAAAGTATCTTTCACCCAGTATGAACCCAACTGTTTCTGGTTAGTAGTATTATTGCAGAATCAGGAGCAGAATTCTTTAAACATGTTTGGCAAGTGTGATCCCAGAACGTGGGGGGTAGAAGCAGGAAGATCAAGAGTTTATATAGCTACATAAGCGATTAGGAGAAACCCACTCACCATTTCTTCTAAACAGAACATTTAAATCTGTCCTCATTACCACAGGTTTCTTTTTGACTCTGTTTATCTCTTACCTGACTGTTTTGCACACAGAAAATGAAAAGACTGAGAAATAGTAAGCAAACATGTTCCCTGAACATTATGCTAATTAAGGTTCTGAGAAAGGAATTGTCTTGATTGTCCTATACATTCTCCTACAAGTAAAGAAGGAAAGAATGGTAGCCCTGGTGGTACATGCATATATTCCCAGTTTGGTAGAGATCAAAGTAAGAGAATTGTGAGTTCAAGGCCTGCTTAGGCTGTAATAGAGAACTCAGAATCAGTCCATGAAACTTACGAGAGTATTTCTCAAACTAAACAGTTTTAATTGGTTAGGATATCTAAGTGAAAGAACATTTATTTGTCTAGCATGTGCAAGGCAATAGACTCAATCTCTTGCATCATAAAAGAAAATGGCTGAGTGCAGACAAAATGGTATGCAGCCTGTAGAAACTGGAGATTTGAACATGTTTTCTTCTCTCAGGGTTCATAGCAGATACTGAGGAAAAGACAACAAATACATAATCAATGACAAAACTTGACAATGTTGTTAAAATGTTTAAATTAACATCTTATCCTTCTAGATTAATTTTAGGAGCCATGCTACCTGAGTTGTGTGCTACTTAGAAGAGTGCAAGAATACAGAACACTGGGGGAAGAGAACTGATAGCGCAGTCAATTAGTGTGAGATTATCTGAGTTGTTTCACATGGGCAAGGGGGGCCTTTAAGGCTTTCAAATGTCAAGTAAAACTGTGACAATGCTTCAAATCTGACAAAAATCTGATTAGATTCAGTCAGTTTTTTAAAATAGCCACTTGGTGTTTTTGGAAAGTAATTGAAAGGAGGAACTACAGGGAACAGCATGACACCTTAGAGTAAGAAGAGAATACCTTAAATTGGGCCAGAAATGGCTCTGTTTTTGCCACTCCCCATTTTACAATTTTGAAATCCCACCCCCAAAATTAATAGTAAAATAAATAACTTGAGGAGGTGCACACTATAGAAATACATACTATATATGAAGAAAACAAAGCCTAATGTTTCTGTATGTATGATTAGGACCTCAGAGAAATACGTACTCCAGCGCCCTCTGCTGAATTCTTATGTCTATTTTTCCTATATTCTTGTGACGCAGTTTCGGATTCAAACCGAAAATGGCAAGGACCCTGCACCACAGACATTAAAGGGTCCCTAGCAGTAGCATCAAGGGGATTGGGCAAAACCTTAACGTCTGGTTTGGGTTGGCAGTCCACTGTAGAGTATGCTCATGTTTTCGGAAAATTAGATGTTCATACGCATTAAGAATAAAGCTGTTTTCTTTACAGAGCAGCTGTCCAGCAGGTGGAGACAGAGGGTAAAGAGAAAGCTTAGGCTTCTCGGAAATTTCTAGAACTCGACTGCTTTATCAGAGTTTAAGGCTGTGTTCCAGTTTTTCAACGATGGAATTAATCTTTGGAGCTATTTCTTATATTATTATTTCCATCGGAGTTTCCAGAATAACCTACACGGCATGGATTTTAAGCAGTGATGTAATGAATAGTAAAGAAACACATACACATTCAAATTTGTGCACTTTGTGGGAGGGGGTAATATTACATATTACCTTTCATTAGCTTTTCACAAAGCATTTGTTTGGTAAGTGCTTGCATTAGACGACAGAGCCCTGGGCCATTGAGAGCACACCTTAAGACTTTTCTGAATTCTACAGCCAAATTCTCTTTCTAATATTTACTAGGCCTGTTCCTAGCTTGTGATCCCAGGCAATGTTCCCAGCTTGTCTCAGACATAGCTGTCTCATCCATAAAGTTGGGTTACTAGCAGTGTTAATGAAATAGCTAATGAACATGAGTCTAGGCTTTCCCAAGAGCTCAGTAACTCCTGGCAACATTTTAACACGTCATGTCAATATAGACTCTCAAAAATCCATTATCTCCTTTGATGTTAAATACAACTGTATGAAACATGTTTGCACATAACAAAATATGAGATAAATAGGTTAAATAACTTGTACAAGATCATGCAGTCAAAGTAATTACCAAATGGAATTCTAGAAATTTTTAAATACAAAAAGAAAACCTTTACCATGATTGACTGCTATAAAAGCCTTGTATTAATTATTTAAGCCTAAATTCTGACTCTTAATTTCATTTTACAGTTGAAAAAAGATATCCCATATGGTACTTTGTCAAGTCTTAGCTTAAACATGTGTTACAGGAGGCAAAACATATTCTAGAAGAATCCAGTGTAGCTTATAGAAAGATAACTTCATGGTAATGTGTTTTGTATACACTGAGAATTCTCTTATGTTTTTACATATTTGAAAACTTTCCTTATATCCATAACTATATATGGTATGTATACCTGATGACATTTTTAGATGTAAAGAATGAAGTTACATAGTTTGCAGGAATATGAATGAAACTAGAGATGATCATATTAAGCAGTCTTACAATACAAATATTGTATGTTTGCATTGCAAAAATCATATGTATATAAGTTATATAAGTAGTAATACAGCTAGCTATGTTAGGGACAATGAAGACTAATAGTGATAAGAAAGGAAGGGAAGCGTAAGAAGATATGGGGAGTAATATGCCTGATATACCAGTATCTATTTGTATGGGAAAATGTCTTTATGTATCATGTACAATGAATGTACAAAATGACCTTTCTTTGAGACAGGGTCTCATTACATAGTCCTGGCTGTCCTGGAACACACTATGTAGACCAGGCTGGCCTCAAACTTACAGAGATCCACCTGTCTTTGCCTAAGCACTGGAATTAAAGGTATGTACCATCATGCCCAGCCTACAAAATGATTTTAAGTAAAGCTTTCCTTGATATTGATCTCTTGCAAGCTTCCCCCTCATCAATTTCTTATCTTGATCTCCTTTCTTTCTCAAAAACCTTAGAGGAAAATTGTTCAGCCAGGGTTTCAAAGCCTTCAGTTCTGATTTACCCATTAGCCATCTTCTTTATGCATCTTAGCAGTGTCAGTCTTATTGACAAGACCAATAAGTGCTACTCAGAATTTTTCTGTCCTAAACCATGCATTATCTTTCATCCTGTTGCATCTTGAACTCTAAATGCCATATTGCTTTTAGTTTTCTTTAGTATCTCTTTTTCTTCACCCTTTCCCTGTGTGATTTGCTGTCTGCTGCATATGTGTTATTATTCTAGTTATATCCTTAGCCCTCTTTTAGTCGTATGAGTCTCTGAGTTCTGGATGACCTCACCCCTCACTCAGCTTCAACCAATGCTTGAAGCTAATGGCTAATCACTTTAAGACGACCGTCCAATCATCTTGCCATAACTCCAGATTATTACATCCAGCTGCCTAGCATATAGCTCTGAAGCACGTATATGCTCTCCTAAAACTAAACTAATCATTTCCCCCTCATTTCAAATCTAAGATACTAACATTGAAGTGGCTTACCAAAATCAGAAACTGGCTATAATTCTTAAGAAATGTTGGGTCCTGGGAACCTCTCACTTCCCTGGCAACTGGTACATTCTAGTGGCTACCCTAAGGTACCCATATCCAACTGCTACATGTTTCTATTCACTTTTCTAACCTTCTGTACTACTCTCCTGTCTCTTCTCATACCTGATCCTGTCCCTCTTTTTCCCTCCCTCCTTTCTTCTTCCCAGATCCCTCCCTCCTTCTAGCCCCTGTGATCATTGTGTTCCTCATTTTATGTAGGATTGAAGCATCTATACCTTGATCTTCCATCTTCTTAAACTTTATATGGATTGTATCATGGGAATTCTGAGCCTTTGATCCCAGGACCCAACACAATGACTTTAGCCAAAATACCCAACAAAAGGGAGATACAACCTATATAGATCACCTCCAGTGTATAGGCAAAGTCCCCAGTTGAGGGATGGGGCCACCTACCCATTTCAATATTTTTAACCTAGAAATCTTCCTGTCCAAAGGAAAGAAAGGGACAAAAAATGAAACAGAGACTGAAGGAAAGGCCATCCAGATTCTGCTTCACCTAGGGATCTATCCCATCTGCAGACACCAAATCCATACACTATTACTGATGCCAAGAAGCTCTTGTTGACAGGAGCCTGATACAGCTATTCCCTGATTGGTTCTACAAGCACTTGATGCAGATACTCACAGCCAACCCTCAGACTCAGTCCAGGGACCTCAATGGAAGAGCTAGGAGAAGGACTGAAGGAGTTGAAGAAGTTTGCAACCCTATAGGAAGAAAAATATCAACTAACTGGACCACCCAGAGCTCCCAGGCTCTAAACCACTAACCAAAGAGTATACATGGATGTATCCATGGATCCAGATACATATTTAGCAGACGATGGCCTTATCTGACATCAAAGGCAGGGTATGCCCTTGGTCCTATGAAGGCTTGATGGCCCAGCATAGCAAGAGGTGAAAGTGGGTGAGTGGGTGGAGGAGCACCCTCATAGAGGAAAAGGGGAGGGGAGATAGGGGGTTGTAGATGGGTAAATGGGAAGAGGAACATCATTTGAAATGTAAATGAATAAAATGACTAATAAAAAATAAATGTTGTAATTACTGAATTAGCACTAAGACATTATTTTCTCCTTTCAGTATTTTATTCCTTTTAAAAATTGAATATATAATCTTACTATATCCCCTTTTCTTTGAAGCACACACCACACACACACACACACAGAGGAAACACACACAGGAAAACACACACACATAGGAAAACATGCACACACAAATATACACACAACACATTGTGTTTGCTGTTACTTGTGTGTGTGTATGTGTGTGTGTGTGTGTGTGTGTGTGTGTGTGTGTGTGTGTGTGATTTCAGGGCTGGCCAATTTATATTGGATATCAGATTAAGGGATTTATCCCTAGAAAGACAGTTTCTCTTGCTCGCAGCATTCTTTAGTGGCCTATAGTGCTTTGTATAGGGATGGAGAACTATAAGATATTCCCTTCCATGTTAGCGTGCTTATTGGTGTTTTAGTTCTTCAAATCCTATTCGGGCAGCCATATAATTGTTATATCATATATGAACCTTTCTTGTCATTTCTAGGAATCACAATCCCATAGCAAATTTCCTGACCCTCTGGATCTTAAATCTTTCTACCATCTATTCCAAGATGTTCCCTGTGCCTTATATAGATGTAGGAGTTGGGTTGTAGCTATATAAAATGGGGCTGAGTACCATATGATCAGCTGTTTTATATATTTTGTGCAGTTCTTTTCTGTATTGGTCTACATAGGTTACAAACAGAAGTATCTTTGAACGTGTGTATGGGTTCCACATATTTCTGGTATAAGAATAAGTATTCAGAATGCAGTTAGAAATTAGTTTAGAAAATGGAAGTAAAAACATTTTTGTCCAAGATCCATGTCTTCACTAGCCCTGGATAGTTGGTTATATTCACAATACCAGGCATGATTTGGTTAGCTGAATATATTTATAATACCAGGCATGATTTGCTTACTGTTGAGTGTCGCTTAAGTACAATTAGACAGCTGTTGATACCAACAAACCTGAGTATAGAGTACCACTATTAAACCCTTGGGGATATATCACCATGATGTTTATTGTTGTGGTTTGTAGACATCACAGCTCATTTGGACCATTCATTGTTTCTCTTTCCAGTACTATAAAAGTTGATCTTTATGGAGGATGCTTTCAAATTCTATAGAGTCCAGATTCTCCAATGTCTGAGTCCAAAGTTCATGTGACTTCAGCAAGATAAACTTACCCTCAACCTCTGGGATGTAACCATGAGCAACAGCAATAGCCCATACGGTTTTGGGAATCGCTTGTGTTCCTTCTACCAAAACATCAAATCGGGGTTTCTCATATCATTTATTAGATATTCTATGACTCTGTGGGGGAAGATTGCCAGCCCAATGATATAATTTCATTTAAACTGTATATGTATGTGTGTATACGTGCATTTATATGTACTATATACAATTACTCTTCATGATGTTTTCAAGTATATTTAATGCTATTTCTCCATCCTACCACCTACTCCTTCTGTATTGACCTTCAATACTTTGGTCCTTTTTAGATAGAATACAAAATACCCATGGGAAGAAATACAGAGAAAAACTGTGGAGCAGAGACTGAAGGAAAGGCCATCCAGAGACTGCCCCACCTGGGGATCCAGACCCAGACATTATTGTGGATGCCAACAAGTGCATGCTGTCAGGATTCTGATATAGCTGTTTCCAGAGAGGTCCTGCCAGTGCCTGATAAATACAGAGGGGCATACTCTCAGCCCACCATTGCACTGAGCACAGGGTCCCAAATGGAGGAGCTAGAGAAAGGACCTAAGGAGCAGAAGAGGTTTAGATCCCCATAAAAGAAACAACAATATGAACCAACCAGCATCCCCAAAGCTCCCAGGGACCTAACCACCAACCAAAGAGTACACATGGAGGGACCCATGGCTCCAGCCACACGGCTAGCAGAGGATGGCCTGTTTGGACATCAATGAGAGGAGAGTTCCTTGAACCTGTGAAGGTTCTTTGGCCCAGGGTAGTGAAATGCCAGGTCAAGGAAGCAAGAGCTGGTGAGTTAGTGAGCAGCGGGAGGAGGGATGGCATAGGGGGTTTTTAGAGGGGAAAGGAGGAAAGGGGATAATATTTGAAATATAACTAAAGAAAATATCTAATAAAAAGGAAAAATAAAATAAATTATCCCTCATTTTTCTCATTTTTCCTTTCATACCACTTGTACCCTATTTTCCTTTCTAGTCTCCCTCACATACTCTTTTATTTTCATGGTTTTTGAAAGTATTCAAGGTTACATACTCATAACTGAAGATTTGAAGCTAGGAACCATGGAAGAAAGACAATGCATGATGTTTGTCTTTCTGTATCTGGATGAACTCACTAAACATACCCAACATAATACTGCTTCCATCCATTTACCTTTAATTTTCTTTACAGATTTCTTTATTATATCCTATGATGTATATGTACCCATTTTTAGTGTATGTTCATCAGTGAAGAACATGTAAAATTTTCCATTTTCTAGCTATTGTAAATAGAGTAGTAGCAAACACAGCTGAGCAAATTTGATAAATTATTTTAATATGAGTTCATAGTGCATAAATATAGGGCATAGGAAGTTTCTCAAAATGGAAAATAAGAGGGGATAAGACAGAAAAAAGTGATATGATTTGCTTCTGATTTCTATTAAACTAGAATCTCCATATTAGTGATTATAGGCTTACATTTTTCAAAGCCTACTTTTAATATGAGTTCATAAATACTTTAATCTCCATTCTTGCCCACCACCCACCAGAGGTAGAAGAAAAGAAAGATTAGTAGGATACAAGGGAAGGGGATCTGTTTAGAAATGGTTCCTTAGAGTAAATGCAATCTGTGTTATCAGAAAATCAGCAGTTCAGTTCACAGGAAAAAGTAGCAACAGCTAGATCCTCCTACAAATACTTCATAAATATACCAGCAGTCCAGTTTGGTAATGTTAGGATAGCAAATACAAATCAGCAGAGGTGGCACAACCTATCAGAAATAGCTAGGCATCAGCAGAAACTGCACAAGTCATCAGTAGGATCAAGGACCACCAGAGACACCAGGAGACATTTTTTGCTGTGCCTCTCTTGACAAAGCAGAGATTATTGAAGACATGAGAGCAAGAAGCATTACAAAGCTAGCAATATAAGCAAGCCAAGCCTCCATCACTGTCCTTTGAGTCCTATTTAACTTGCCTCCAAATATCATGTGTCCTCTAAGGGTCTCACCATGGGTCTTGCCTCAGCACAAGAGTCTGTCTTAGCAAAACTCCATGTGAGTCTGTATCAGCTGACAGCACTACCAATTGGCCCAAGTCCGAGAAAGTGGCAAAAAGGCCCAGGAACTTCATGAGGTTTTTTGTTGTTTTTTGGGGTGTGTGTGTGTGTGTGTGTGTAGGTGCTTTTCTCTCTATAGAATCAAGACAAATGTAACCCAACATGAAAATGTAGTGTAAACACATACATGAATGTCATTAGTGAAGAATCCTTCATTATGAATCCTTTTACATGCTTGCTTTAGCAAGCATCCTTTAACCTGTGTCGACTTCAACAAAACTTTCCTTTATGTGTCTGCTTTGGCAAAATATTTTTCGACACAACTGACTTTCCAAAGAAACCAGAAGTTTCTACTTCAAGCGATGCCCTGAGTTGTGAATAATACTAAGAGTACATTTAGCATGAAAAAGGGTAATCCAATTTGAGATGGGACAAGCATATAAAAATCAGTTTTGATTTCTTTAAGTATAGTAAAATAATGGTACTTATTAAGACCAATGGCATATTAAATTAAGTCACGCTTTGTTATTGAAAACTAGAATATGGATGAAATCACATAATGGATTCATAAAAGAGGGGAGTTAAAGTATGAATCTCAACGATGATTAACATTTAACTGTTTGATGGAGGAATAGGAGCTGAAAATGAAGACTGAGATATAACATGTAGAGACATCAGAATAAACCTAGTAGCAACTAATTTCCCAGAAGCAAAGAGAAGGGTATATTTTAAAAAGAAAACATTTTAAAGATAAGGAATAAAGAATATATGAATTGGATACATTTAATATGCTTATAATATATCTTATAAAATTCTCAATATTTTGTAATACTTAGGATTGAATGATGCTTTGAAATAAGAAACCAAATAAACAAATATGTTACAAAATCATGAATTATTTGTGTGTTCATTAATTATTTTGTGAATATACTATGTTCCACAAAGGATAGTAAAAATAAGTAATATTTAAGACAGTTATGTTATTCCTTCCTCCAGGGAGCATAGCAATGTTCCTTTATTTCAGACTAGAGATAGTCAATATATTTATCAGATGAAAAATAGCTTCATAGAAAATATAGAGCAACTATACAATGAACTTGTCTTAATAATTGCAAACTCCTTGAATTTTTCATCTTTCTTAACTATGTCATTTTCAATCCCAGAACATAACTCTGCTGACTAGTTTTATATCAGGTTGATGCAATCTATAATCATCTGAAAGGAAAGAATGTCAACTGAGAAAATGCCTCTATAAAATCTAGCTGTAGGACATTTTTTAAATTAGTGATTGATGTGGGAGGGTCCAGTCCTTTGTAGATGATGTCATCCTTAGGCTGGTTTGAGTTGTATAGGAAAGCAGCTTGATTAAGCCATGTTGAGCAAGCTAATAAGTGGCACCCCAAACGTGGCCTCTGCATCAGCTCCTGTCTCCAGGTTTCTTCACTGTTTGAGTTCTTTTATTTTTAATTTATTTATTTACATCCCAAATGCTGCCTCCTTCCAATCCTCCCTCACAGAGTTCCTCCCCATCCTCCTTCCTCCTTGCCTCAGAGAGTCACTACATGCTTGTGTAAATGAATGCTGTGATATGCTCCCACCCTGGTGCCTCAAGTCTTTACAGGATTGGGCACATCCTTTTCCACTGAAGCCAAACATGGCAGCTCTCTGCCAGGAACCAGTCCATGTATCCTCATTGGTTGGTGTCTTAGTCTCTGGGAGTACCCAGAGGTCCAGGTTAGTTGACACTGTTGGTCTTCCTGTGGGGTTGTCATCCCCTTCACCTTCTTCAATTCTTATCCTAACTCTTCCACAAAGGTCCGACCTCAGTTCAGTGGTTGGCTGTGAGTGTCTGCATCTGTCTCAGTCAGCTGCTGAGTGAAGCCTTTCAGAAGACAGCCAGCACACATCATAGCATCACTTACAGTGTCAGGGATTGTTGTGCCTGTCCATGGAATGGGTCTCAATTTGAGCAGGTCACTGGTTGGCCATTCTCTCAGTCTCTGCTCCATCTTTGTTCTTGCATTTCTTTTAGACAGGACAAATTTGGGGTCAAAAGTTTTGTAGGTGAGTTGTTGTCCCCATCCCTCCACTGGTGGTCCTATCTAGCTACTAGAAGTGGTCTCTTTAGGTTCCATATTCCCACTGTTGGAACATCCCACATGCCCAAGACAGGCTGTGCCAGCCAAGCAAAAATATATCTAACCATTTCTCTCTTTCCTAAAACATAGTCACTACATGCTTGTGTAAATGAATGCTGTTCCATCCTGGAACATAACAAACACATGGCTTGTTGCCATGTTAGCTAAGAGTAGGAAAAGTCAGAGCTATAGTTTCGGTGCCATCTTGCTCCCGTTTGAGTTCCTGACTTCCTTCAGTGATGGACTATATAGTATAAGCTAAATAAACATTTTCCTATCCAACTTGCTTTGGTCATGGTGTTCCATCATAGCAGTGGTAACACTAACTGGGATAATAAAGCATGCTGGGAGATATCTAGACACTAAGATTTTATCAACTCAAATCCCAACTACAGTGGAGTATGTGTCTTGGAAAACAATTGTTTATTAACTAATATCTATCTTTGAATCTCTTGTCTCACCCTTCTTCAATGAATTTTTCAAAGTATATAATATTATCTGTATAAGAGTTGAGTATTTTGTGCAGCTACTAAAATTTTGCTAATGCTTTGAAAATTTAAGAGCCTTTGTTTTATCTTAGCAATTTTTGGTAATGGTTAAGTCAAGTCTAATATTCAGAACAAGAAATCTACTCCATGTCACAATAAACTTTGGAAACTGAGATTTTAATATAAATAAAAACATAATATTGCTCAATAAGACTAAAAGTTACTGCCATGTTTAGAATATTTGTCACCTTCCAAGCTCATTTTAAAATCTACTTGACACTTTAACAGCCTTAAAATGTAAGATGTTTAAGAAGTTTCTGGGCCATCATGGTTCTTTTTTCATGAATAGATTTATTCTATTACCAAAAGAGTAAGTTTTCTATGAATAAATGTAAAGTTTGAATTCCTATTGCTGGTCCAGAACCAAGAGTTTCATTTCTTCTCGCTCCTCATCCTTTTGCTATAGCTGTCAGTAGCAAAGGCTCCTAACAATGGTTAGCAACTTGATCTTGGAGGTACTACCTTCAGAGTTATGATTAGTAAATTTCTGTTCAGCAAAATTTACCAAGTATATGATATGTTAGCAAACAACTTGAATGATACCCAAGTGGCACAGGGAGGTAGCTTAACCACCCAGGAGTGCAGAGAGGACTGACTGCACAAGTAGAACCACCCATGCCACTCAGATGATCTAGCCCAGGACCCTCTGGCAGAAGCTGTCCAGTATTTGTCTCCAGCTTGAAACCAACCTCTGCCACCACACACCATATCCAAGTGGCAAATGGAGGTAGCTAACCACTCAGGAGTACAGAGAGGCCAGACAACACAGGTAGGACCACCCCTACTTCTCAGAGGAAACAGTCAGAAACTCTGAGAACAAAAGGGCCTAGGAGCAGCCTGAGACATGAGTCTTCTGATCTCTACCTGCACCCAGAGTTGATCAAAGCCACAGAGCTAAATACCCAAATATAACCAAAAGAGAGCAGGTCTCACAGAAGTACCTACATATCTGTGTTCACAGAGAGAACAGCTCTTCCAAGAGCACAGATACAGAGGCCTTGCATGACAGATAAGTCAGTCAGAGGCAGCAACACCATCTAACACCAAAGATAACCAGATGGCAAAAGGCAAAAAGAAGAACAATAAAAAGAGAAACCAAGGCAGCAAGGCATCATCTGAACCAAGTTCTCCCACAAGAGCAAGTCCTGGATAGCCCAGCACACCAGAAAAGCAAGACCTGGATTTAAAATCATATCTCATGATGCTGACTTCATGAGATATGAGGATTTCAAGAAGTACATAAATAACTCCCTTAAAGAAGTACAGGAGAACATGGGTCAACAGGCAGAAGCCCTGAAAGAAGAAACACAAAACTCTCTTAAAGAATTACAAGAAAACAAACAAACAAGTGAAGGAACTGAACAAAACCATCCAGGATCTAAAAATAAAAGTAGAAACAACAAAGAAATTACAAAGGGAGACAACTCTGAAGATAGAAAACTTGGAAAGAAATCAGGAGTCAAAGACGCAAACATCAACAACAGAATACAAGAGATAGAAGAAAGTATCTCAGGTGCTGACGATACCATAGAAAGCACTGACTCAAAAGTCAAAGAAAACACAAAATGCAAAAATCATGTAGCCCAAAACATCCAGAAATTGAGGACAAAATGAGAAGGCCAAACCTAAGGATTATACATATAATAGAGAGTGAAGATTTACAACTTAAAGGGCCAGTAAATATCTTCTACAAAATTATAGAATAAAACTTCCCTAACCTAAAGAGAGAGATGCTCATGAACATACAAGAAGCCTAAGAGAACTCCAAACAGACTGGGAGAAAGTCCTCCCATCACATAATAATCAAAACACCAAATGTACTAAACAAAGAATATTGAAATAAGTAAAAGGCCAAGTAACATATAAAGGAAAACCTATCAGAATTACACCAGACTTCTTATCACAGACCGTGAAAGTAAGAAGATCCTGGGCAGATCTCATACAGACCCTAAGAGAACACAAATGCCAACCCAGACTACTATACCTAGCAAAATTCTCAATCACCATAGATGAAGAAACCATGATATTCCATGATAAAACCAAATTTATACAATATCTTTCCACAAATCCAGCCCTACAAAGGATAATAGATGGAAAACACCAATATAAGGAGAGCAACTACACCTTAGAAAAAGCAAGATAGTAATCTTCTTTCAACAAACCCAAAAGAAGATAACTACCCAAGCATAAAAATAACATCAAAATAAAAGGAAGCAACAATCACTATTCCTTAATATCTCTTAACATCAATGGACTCAATTCCCCAATAAAAAGACATAGACTAACAGACTGGATAAGGAAACAGGACCCTACATTTTGCTACATACAGGAAACACACCCCAGTGTCAAAGACAAACACTACCTCAGAGTTAAAGGCTGGAAAACAATTTTCCAAGCAAATGGTTCCAGAAAACAAGATGGAGTAGCCCTTCTAATATTGGATAAAATTGACTTTCAACCAAAAGTCATCAAAAAAGACACAGAAGGGCACTTCATACTCATCAAAGGAAAAATTTACCAAGAACTCTCAATTCTGAACATCTATGCTCCAAATGTAAGGGCATCCTCATTCGTAAAAAAAAAAAAAAAAAAAGTTTACTAAAACGCTCAAGGCACACATTGCACCTCATACAATAATTGTGGGTGACTTCAACACCTCACTCGCCTCAATGGACAGATCAGGGAATCACAGACTAAACAGAGACACAGTGAAACTAACAGAAGTTTTGGACCAAATGAATTTAACAGGTTTCTATAGAACATTTCCTCCTAAATCAAAGGAACATATCTTCTTCTCAGCACCTCATGGTACCTTCTCCAAAGCTGACCATATAATTGGTCACAAAACAGACCTCAACAGATATAAGAAGATCAAACTAATCCCATCAATAGCTACAAAAACAATAGCCCATATACACATGGAAGCTGAACACTGCTCTACTCAATGATAGCTTGGTAAAGGAAGAAATAAGGAAAGAAATCAAAGACTTTTTAGAATTTAATGAAAATGAAGGCACAATATAGCCAAATTTATGGGACACAGTGAAAGCAGTACTAAGAAAAAAACTCATAGCTCTGAATGCCTCCAAAAACAAGCTGGAGAGAGCACACACTAGGAGCTTAACAGCACATCTGAAAGCTGTAGAACAGAAAGAAGCTGATAAACCCAAGAGGAGTAGAAGGCAGTAAATCATCAAACTCAGGACTGAAATCAACCAAGTAGAAACAAAAACAACTATACAAAGAATCAACAAAACCAGGAGCTGGTTATTTGAGAAAATCAAAAAGATAGATATACCTTTAGCCAGACTAACCAGAGGGCACAGAGACAGTATCCAAATTAACAAAATCAGAAATGAATAGGGAGATAACGACAGAAACAGAGGAAATTCAAAAAACTATCAGATCGTACTACAAAAGCCAATACTCAATATACCTGGAAAATCTGGATGAGATGGACATTTTCCTAGACAGATACCAAATACCAAAGTTAAATCCGGATTAGATAGACCATCTAAACAGTCCCATAACCCCTAAAGAAACAGAAGCAGTCATTGAAAGTCTCCCAACCAAAAAAAAAAGCACAGGACCAGAAGGTTTTAGTGCAGAATTCTATTAGACCTTCAAAGAATACCCGACACCAATACTCTTCAAACTATTTCACAAAATAGAAACAGAAGGAACAATACCCAACTTGTTCTAGGAAGCCACAATTACTCTCATTCCAAAACCACAGAAAGATCCAACAAAGAAAGAAAATTTCAGACCAATTTCCCGTATGAATATTCATGCAATGTAATCCACCACATAAACAAACCCAAAGAAAAAAATCACACGGTCATTTCATTAGATGCTGAAAAGGCATTTGACAAAATTTGGCATCCTTTCATGTTATAAGTCTTGGAAAGACCATGAATTTAAGGCCCAAACCGAAACATAGTAAAAGCAATATACAGCAAACCAGTGGCCAACATCAAACTAAATGGAGAGAATCTTGAAGCAATCCCACTAAAATCAAGGACTACACAAGGCTATCCACTCTCTCCATATGTATTCAATGTGATACTTGAAGTTCTAGCTAGAGCAATTAGACAACAAAAGGAGGTCAAAGGGATAGAAATTGGAAAGGAAGAAATCAAATTATCACTGTTTGCAGATGATATGATAATATACTTAAGCAACCCAAAAAACTCCACCAGCTGATAAACAACTTCAGCAAAGTGGCCGAATATAAAATTAACTCAAACAAACTAGTAGCTTTCCTATATTCAAAGGATAAACAGGCTGAGTAAGAAATTAGGGAAATGACACTCTTCACAATAGCCACAAACAATATAAAGTGTCTTGGTGTGACTCTAACCAAACAAGTGAACGATCTGCATGACAAGAACTTCAAGTCTCTGAAGGAAGAAATTGAAGACTTTTTTTTTTTTTTAGTAAGGACACATGCTCCACTATGTTCATAGCAGCCCTATTTATAATGGGCAGAAGCTGAAAAGAACCCAGATGTCCCTCAGTGGAGGAATTGATACAGAAAATGTGGTATATTTACACAGTTGAATACTACTCAGCTATTAAAAAATAAATTCATGAAATTCTTAAGCAAATGGGTGGAACTGGAAAATATCATCCTGAGTGAGATAAACCAATCACAAAAGAGCACACATGGTAAGCACTCACTGAGAAGTGGATATTAGTCCCAGAAGCGTAGAATATCCAAGACACATTTCACATATCAAATGATGCCTAAGAAGAAGGAAAAACAAAGTATGGATACTCTGGTCTTTCTTAGAAGGGAGACGAAAATACCCATAGAAGGAGATACAGAGACAAAGTGTGGAGCAGAGTCTGAGGTAAAGAGAGTACCCCACCTAGGTATCATTCCCATATACAATTACAAAACCCAGACACTATCATTGATGCTCACAAGTACTTGCTGACCAGAGCCGGATATAGCTGTCATCTTGGAGGCTCTGATAGTGTATGACAAATACAGAGAGGGACATTCTCAGCCAACCATTGAACTGATCACAGGGTCCTCAATAGAGGAGCTAGAGAAAGGACCTAAGGAGCTGAGGGAGTTTGCAGCACTATAGGAGGAACAATATGAGTCACCTAGTACTCCCAGATCTCCTGGGGACGAAACCATCAACCAAAGAGTTTCCTATGGCTCCAAATGCATTGGCAGCAGAGGATGTCCTAGTTGGACATCAAAGGGAGGAGAAGCCCGTGGTCCTGGGAAGGCTCTATGCTGCAGTGTAGGGTAATACCAATACAGTCAAGCAGGAGAGGGTTGATTGGGGAACAGGGGGAGGGAGAAGACTTATGGGATTTTCTGGGGAAGGGAACCAGGAAAGGGGTAAATATTTGAAATGTAAATAAATAATATACTTAATTAAAAATGTGGGCCATTAACAAAAATTGATGAAAAGGTCTAACTCTTAGCAGATCAAAACTTAGGCCAGGATTTAAAGTTGTATTCAGGAATTAAGAAGAGAAAACACAAATAAGCAGTATTAGGATACCATGGAGTTTAGTGTTAGTGGTATGCAGTTAAAATAATTGAAAGGAAGAATGGCCTGTTTAAAAGGTAGTGTTTTGATAACTGTCTAAGCCATATTAAAGGGGTTAGTTAAAAATAAATTATACATGTAATATGTGAAACTCATAGTTTATGAACAAAACTTTGAAAAATATGGTCTCTTCAATTGTGGAGTAAAGAAGATTTTTGCAAGGC
Organism: Apodemus sylvaticus; assembly: GCF_947179515.1. NCBI lineage: Eukaryota > Metazoa > Chordata > Mammalia > Rodentia > Muridae > Apodemus > Apodemus sylvaticus. Next base: position 58,090,582 of record NC_067495.1, on the reverse strand, counting down.
ATAAGCATGAAGCACTACATATCTTAGTTTCATTTCCTGTTGTTGTAAAATACCACAAGAAAAGCAATGTTAACACAGAAAGTGACTGCTTTTCTTTAAATTCTAGTTCATAATATATCACTGGGTCAAGTGTACATGAAGGAAAAAGTTTTGAATTAGCTAGTCACATTCCCAGTCAGAATGGCAAGAATAATACATGTATGTATGCTTATTAGTACACAACTTGTTTTCCATGTTTAAATGGTCCAGACTCAAACTCACAAAATGGTACTACCCACAATAGCTACATTTCAATTAATGTAATCAAGAAAATTCATCACAGATATGCCCACAGTCTGACCTAAGCTAGAAAATTATTTATTTAGACTCTTCCCAGGTGATTCTATGTTATATAGATAATTAAAACTGACCATCACAATTCCACCCCTGGCTAATTTGACAAACACATCACTTTAAGCCATATCCATTCCCCAAACTCTAATTGTTTTTCTCCTTAAGTACAATACAACTTTATTAGCTCCTAATGTCTTTAAATTTTCCAACTACTTAAAGGTCCAAAATAGCTGAATTGTGAGCTCCTGTAAAATAAAAAGCAAAGTGCATACATCTAGCATTAGAATTGTCAGCACAAAAATCCAATACCAAACTGTATTTTGATGTCTTTAGTATTAAGCTTGTCAGGTAATCCTCTGAGTTGCAAAGAGCTTGAATAGTCTTAACCTCTAGCTCTGCCATCTCAGATTCTCTCAGTCCTCACAGATTCACACACTTAGGCCAGCTCTACTCCACACTTCAAACTCTCCTTGTCAGAAGTTCCACAGTCTTCACATTTCTAATATCTTGAGGTCATCAATGTAATTTAAAGTGTTACCTTCAATGCTTATCATGGTGGTCTATCATGGACACTCTGCAAGGACTAGGATCATGCTGAATAATGCCTGGTCTGTTTCCATCCACGAGGCCCTCAAATATGTACCTTTTCCTATAAAACTAATACTGCACAAATGGCATTGCTAAGTTCTGTTATCAGCTCAAAATGTGGCCTAAATTCTCTTGATTACAATTATCAGCTTTTCAGTGGTAATACTGGGAAGAGATGATTTTTTAACATTTCTTTATGTTATATATCTAAGTACACTGTTGTTGTAATTGAATCAGATTACAGATGGTTGTGAGCTACCATGTAGTTGCTGGGAACTGAACTCAGGATCCCTGGAAGAATAGTCAGTTCTCTTAACCTCTAAGCCATCTCTCCATCCTTGGGGGAGAAATTCGTAAGGATGTTGCTTATGACCATCAGGGAAACCCTTTAGTGTAGGAAGCATACTCTTCACAAATAATATAAAATATTTTGTATGACTCTAACCAAGCTAGTGAAAGATCTCTATGACAAGAACTTCAAGTTTCTGAAGAAAGAAATAAGAGAAATATCTCCCATGCTCATGGATTGGTAGAATTAATATCGCAAAAATGTTCATCTTACCAAAAGCAATCTACAGATCAATCCACATCAAAATTCCAACTCAATTCCTCATAGGTTTAGAAAGAGTAATTCTCAAATTTATTTGGAATAACAAAAAACCTTGAATAGCAAAAACTATTCTCAACAATAAAAAAAATTCAGGGGGAATCAGCATCCTGGACCTCATGATATACTACAGAGCAATAGTGATAAAAACTGTTAGATATTGGTACAGTGACAGGCAGGTAGATCAATGGAATAGAATTGAAGGCCCAGAAATGAACCCCCACACCTAAGGTCACTTGATCTTTGACAAAGGAGCTAAAACCATCCAGTGGAAAAAAGATAGCCTTTTCAACAAATGGTGCTGGTTCAATTGGTGGTTAGCATGTAGAAAAATGCAAATTGATCCATTCTTATCTCCTTGTACAAAGCTCATGTCCAGGTGGATAAAGGACCTCCACATAAAACCAGATATCCTGAATCAAATAGAAGAGAACGTGGGGAAGAGCCTGGAATACCTGGGAACAGGGGAAACCTTCCTGAACAGAACAATGGCATACTCTTTAAGAGCAACAATACACAAATGGAACTTCATAAAATAGAAAACCTTCTGTAAAGCAAAGGACACTGTCAAAAAGGCAAAATTGTAACCCACAGATTGGGAAAAGATTTACCAGTGTCACATCCAATAGAGGGCTAATATCCAAAATATACAAAGAACTCAAGAAAGTATACTCCAGAAAATCAAATAATCCTATTAAAAATGGGGTACAGAGCTAAATAGAGAATTCTCAACTGAGGAATCTTGAATGGCTGAGAAACAAAGAAATGTTCAACATCCTTAGTCATCAGGGAAATGCAAATCAAAATGTTCCTGAGTTTCCACCTCACATCCTTCAGAAGGGCTAAGATCAAAAACTCAGGTGACAGAAGATGTTGCAAGGATGTGGATAAAGAAGAACACTCCTGCATTGGAGGGACTGCAAGCTGGTAAAGACACTTTGGAAATCAGTCTGGTAGTTCCTGAGAAAATTGGGAATGCCCTATCTGAGGACCCAGATATGCCACTCCTGGGCATATACCCAAAAGATGCTCTAACATATAACAAGGACACATGTTCCACTATGTTCATAGCAGCTTTATTTATAATACCCAGAAGCTGGAAACAACCCAGATGTCTCTCAACAGAAGAATAAATACAGAAAATGTGGTACATATACACAATGGAGTACTACTCTGTGATTAAAAACAATGGCTATATGAAATTTGCAGGCTAATGGATGGAACTTGAAAATATCATGTTGAGTGAGGTAACCCAGACACAAAAGAACATACCTGTTATATACTCACTGCCAGTTGGATATTAGCGCAAAAGCTCACAATGCCCAGAATATAACCCACAGACCATATGGAGCATAGAAGGAAGGAAGACCATGGTGTGTATGGTTTAGTCCTGCATTGAAGAGGGAACAGGATGATTGTGGAAGGTGGAAGGAGAGGAGGACTTGGAAGGAAGGAAAGGAGGGGGAGGAAATAAGTATACAGTATCAGGAACTGGAGGAGGTGTGAGAGAGGTCCAGAGGACCGGGAAAACAAACAAAAATATGTAGCAAGGGGATGAAGAATTGGGGATAGCCACTGGAGGGTTTGAGATACAAGGGAAACATGAGGCTCCCAGGACCCAATGAGGGGGAGGTAGATCCTGATGAGACAATCTCCAGAATATGGGCACAGCCCCTGATCGAGGGATGGGGCCATTCACCCATCTCAAAATTTTTAACCCAGAAATGTTCCTGTCCAAAGGAAGAATGGGGACAAAAAATGGAACAGAGATTCAAGGAAGGGTTAACTGGGGACTGCCCCACCTGGGGATCCATCCCATTTGCAGACACCAAGCTCAGACACTGTTGTTAAGAGTTGCTCGCTGACAGGAAGCTAGTGTGGTGGTTACTGGGGATTTCAGGCCAGCAACTGACGAATGCAGATGTGGATGCTTGCAGTCAGCCATCAGACTAAACTCAGGGTACTTGGTGTGGGGAACTGGTGGAAGGACTGAAGGAGCAGAGGGGGATTGCAACTCCATTGGAAGAACAACATAGGCTAGCCTGACCACACAGTTTTCTTCCAAAGTTTAGACCACCAACCAAGGAATGTACCTGAATCCATGTATCTGGATCCATGGCTCCAGATACAAATGTAGCAGAGGATGGCCTTGCCTGATACCAACGGGGAGGCCTTTGGTCCAGGGGAGGTTTGATGCCCCAGTGTAGGGGGATGCTGGAGCAGTGGGGCTGGAGAGTGTTGGTGGATGAGGAGCACTCTCATAGACGCAAAGTTGAGGGGGGAGGGCAGATGGGGGATGGGGGATGGTGGAGGGGATAACCCAGAAGTGGGATATAATTTGAGATGTAAAGGAATGGAATTATTAATATAAAAAAGAAAAAGAAAACTATAAATACGGTTTATAAAAATAATTCTGAAATATAAGACTACCAAAATATTGAAGAATAATACATTAAAAAGCTGAATATTTGTATAATAATATAAATTTAAACTGATGTACTAGAAAGTTTTTTATAAATACATATATAAATGCATAGAGAAGTTCTTATGGCTATTCCTTAACTATATGTGTAAGAGATTATGTTTGGAGATAGTAGATGAGGAAGAAATAAAAACATTTCCATTTTTATTTTTTAACAAAAAACAATGTATTAGTTCTTTTCAAATTTTGTGCCATGTGTCTTGATCATATGCATCCCAACTCTTCTCAGATCTTCTCCTCTCCCTAAACTCCCAACTTTGTGTCCTCTTTTTTTAAAGCATTTTGTGCTGCCTATATGTGTGTGAATATATGATCTTTCAGTAAATCATGGGTGACTTCAGATTTAAAATAAAGGTTTAATTGTATATTAGTCAAATAAGTTAAAATATCTTAACATAGGAGAAAAGTCACAAGTTTATTAACATCACTATCTTAAAACTATAAAAACAAATAAAGAAACTTGAATAAAGCCAGAGTTTAGTGTCCAACCTGGTGTATAGAAGCCAAGAAGCAGAGGCTAAGAAGCAAAAAGAAGTGAAAAAGTACATTTGGTACTTCATTGCTCTATCTCATGCAGATGAAACTGGAAAACAAAAAGCAATACAGCAGTACTATAATGGCTTATGCAAGCCAGGAACTAATAAGAATTGTGATGGCTTTATGTGAATAAATGTCAAATCATAACCAAATAGTTTTCAAAACAAAATTGTACTGTAAATATCTACTAGAACTAGAAGACATATTAAAACCAAATAGAAATATAAAGTATTTTTATAAATACATTATTAATGATGTTTTAATGTAGAATCAAAAGCATCCCACCTTAATGATATGGTCTATTATTATGTCATTAGAACGTTTTCAGGAGTAAGTAGCATAATTGATATTGAAAATATTACATTTAATTTGGTGTAAGTATCACATATACTTCTACTTACTACTGTAAGTATCACTATACTATATTGAGGCTCTGGTTAAAGGCAAAAGCCCAGAAGTCCAGAGGCTTCCTCCCTCCCCCCTTTATCTGCTTACAAAAAACAACATAACAAAAAAAAAAAAGGCAAACAAACTGAAGACCTAAAACAAAACACCTTAACCAAGCAGCTCAGGAAGAAAGTGTTTCTTCCAGCATGAGAGAGCTTGTAGTCTTTCATGAATGCAAGTCATGGCAAGAACTCAAGGCAGAGGCCATCGAGGAACTCAACTTATTGACTTGCTCCCCATGGGTTTTCTCATCTTACTTTTTTTTATATACCCCAGGACCACCAGGATTTATACTACCCACAGTGGGTTAGGTACTCCCATATCAATCACTAACTAAGAAAATACTCCATGAACTTGCCTACAGGACAATCTGGTGGGGGTATTTTCTCAGTAGAGGTTCCCAATTTTCCAATGACTCCAGTTCATGTTAACTTGATGTAGAACTAGCCAGCACACTGAGCATGCCTAGACATATACTTGTCTATCACCCTAATTTTTTAAGTAGGGGCTCTGTGACTTTAGCTGATCATATCTCCAAATGGGACTACTATCTTTTATTTTTGAACAATGACTTCACCTTGTATATTTCTTCTTCAAATTGTCTTTGTCAGAGAATTTTATCACAGCAACAAGAAATAAACAAAGACAATGTTTTAAGTAAATTTAGGACTTGTCCTAGGCTACTTTTGTAGCTACCCCTGTAAAAGACATACCTGAAAGCAATGCAAGAGTTCACCAAATGATGAAAACTAATATTTGTGGTGTCAGTTATGTCAATAAACACTATTCAGCTATAAGGAGAAAGAAGATACTGGAATACATCACAATGTGTATGAACTCCAAACCTCTTGAATGGAAGAAGAAAAGCACAAGAGCTCAAGTTGTTTTATGCCAGTGACATGAGACCAGAACTGGACACTTAAAGGACACAGAAAGTGACAGTTATTATCTAGGTCTAGGAAGGATGCTGGGGAGAAATGACTTCTAACAGGCATTGTTTCTTATGGGCATGATGTAATTTTTCTGTTATAATAATGGTTGGATAATGTCTGAGTATATTAAAAACAATTGAATTATAAGTTTTTACTTGCTGGATTAATTTTTTCAAACAGGGCCTTTATGTATCTCCCTGAAACTTACTTTGTAGACCATAATATCCTGGAACTCCCAGAGATCCACTTGTCTCTGCCTTTCAAGTATTGCTGTTATAGGTGGGCACCATTACACCTGGACCAACCAGAAGCATTTGGTGGGTGAGTCAATCATTGCAAATGATGTGGCAATAACTTGGATTTTTTTTAAAAAAATGGATTTGAACAGACCTGCATGGAAGATTAATAGTGTACAATAACCAGACCATGTTTGAGATGGACAAGCAATCCTATGCTATAATATAGAGCATATTGTTTGAATGAGATCATTCTGTACACACTCTATACTTTTTACATATGTGCCTTTATATCTATGGGACCACTGTCTTTTCTGAATTACCTTACATTCTTGTCATTTTCATTTTTAAAATCTTTCCTTGTTTTTTAATTTTTTTGAAAATTTCACATATATATTATATGTATGTATATATATATATACATATACATATACGTTCCATAGTCTTTCTCTCACTCCAGCTTTTTCGAACAACCTTAAGATATCTCTCATTCATGTGTTCTTTGTAGACCACTCAGTGTACCTGTGTGTATGTATGTGTGTATGTGTGTGTAGTCCTACATATTAACACTTATACCATAAAATGACATTATTATCTCAATAGTCACCAAATATAGAGCTAGATATGAGCTCATGATCCTATAAGCACCTGGTTTTCAAGAAAGACACCAAAAATACACACTGAAAAAAGACATCTTCAAGAAGTATGCTTTAAAAACTGGATATACAGAATAATGAAACTATATGCTTTTCTTCCACATTCCACAAATATCAACCCTAAATTGATCAAAGACTTCGCCATAATACCTGACACCCTAAATCTGTTAGAGAAGAAAATACAAATTATGCTTCAATTTATAGGTACAGGAAAGAATTTTCCATATAAAATTCCATTAACAAGAATTAAGATCCATAATTTATAAATCAAACCTCATAAAACTAAAAGCTTCTGTATATCAAAGGAGACCATAAGTTAAAGGAAGAGACAGCCTATAGACTGAGAAAAGATTTATCAGGTATATATACATCTTACAGTGATTGTTATCTAGAATAAACAAAAAAGCTTACACACACACACACACACACACACACACACATATGCAGTAAGAATTTGGCTTCTTGAAAAACACAGAAATCGTATGAAAGTACAGTTTTGGGGAAGTACAGCTTCATTTTACTTCAAGGAGTATAATAATGGGGTTGCTTCAGATTGTGCACAGCAGTTGACTATGATTTGCCTCACACTATATCGCCGGCATGACTTTTTAATCTGCATATAGTTTCTGCAATTGTATGATGTTTGGAATTCTGGGGATTTTTCAGAGGGTATATAAATGCTAGGGCCTTGAAAGGCTGTGTGAGTTGTTAGTTGGTTACTTTTGGTTGTGGTTGGTTTCAGTTTGTTACGTAGCAAAGAAATGAGAATAAGTTAGATATCCTGATGGCAAAGATCAAACTTACCCCAAGGAATTCAAGACCTGTAATCAGCAGGAAGTAGTCTAGTGAAAATGTTGCTGCTATCTACTCTATCCTTTCTTCTCTCCTATCTACTCTTAGAGTGTTTAAAAGGTAGAAAAATGGGTGGAGAAGGGTGAAAGAAAGAAAAAAAAACAAAGGAGTCAATGTCTGGCTACAATAAATAGGAATAAAATAAATAACCCAATTAAAACAGTGACATACAATTAAGCAGAAAGCTCTCAAGAGACTTACAAAGAGAAATACAAATTAAAACTACATTGACATTTCATCTTACTCTAGTCTGAATGGATAATAATAATGATGATGATGATGATGATGATGATAATGATAAAAATAATAGACAGAAATTGTTATGTATGTGAGAAAAGTGGAATCCTTATTTGCTCTTAGTGACACCACAAACTTGGTAGATCCAATATGAAAATCATTTTGGAGGATCCTCAAAAAACTGGGAATAGTTTTATCACATACCTCAGCTATCACACTCATGGCATATACTTAAAAGACTTTATCATATATTGGAAATTAACTCCTCTTTGTTCATAGATACTCTATTCACAATATTCAAGATATGGAAACAGCTTAGATGACTGTCAAATGATGAATGGGGTAATGAAAATGAAATTTTATTAGGCTGTGAAGAAAATGAAATTAGGAGTCTTGAAAATAAAGAGAGCTGAAAATACACATTCTGAGTGAGCCATCTAAACTCAGAAATACAAACAGAAGAGAATTTGTTTCATACATATATTAGAGCCTTGAAATCTTAGATATATACTAATTTTATTACTTACAAAAGTCAGAAAACTAGTAAGGCTTCATGGGAGGGATTTTATTGGAAGAAAAGGGTAGATTAACACAGGACCCACATCTGATCAACATGCGTAGACTAAGAAAATATAGAATCCTCAATCTGAAATGGGACATATATGTCACATCCTTCCTCTCAAGGTTCAGTTATTATCATGAGACAATGCAATTAAAGATTTCAAGAGCAAGTGACAGTATGGATCTATGAAGAAAGCAGTATTTTCTGAACATAACAAGGCTGTTGCACAAAACTACAGAATTTACAAATGCCTACACAATATTTGTGCAAGACCCAGCCATATCAAATCTCTGCCTGAATGGACAAATGGAGTCACAACTAAGAAGCTATCGGTAAGCAGTGGCTGCTGGACGAGAACAAGTCAGTTTTCTGCTGTGATATGTTTCTTGTGTGACTACCTATACTCTGGAAGATGCTATAACTGTGGCCATAGTGGCATTTTGAAGAGGACTTAGTTTAATTCAGAGATGTAAACAAAAAACACATGAAACTGAAAGAGAAACTGGTGAAGTGCATAAGTGAGGAGTCGGAGAGTTGGCAATATGGGATGGATTTGATAAAAACTCTTTATATTCATTTATAAAATCTCAAACAATAAAAATAAGATTTCATGTATATTTATGATATCTCAGTCACATCCATCACTCCCCTTGCCACCCCAACACATTTCACATTTTTAAGTATTGTTATTGTTTTACAGATCTCTGAGCTAAATTAATACTTCCCATATACAAGTGAGGATGGAAAAATCCATTAAAGCATGTGTAATTTAAAATTTCTTCCCCTTAAAGAAAAGTACCTCCCCATTCTTCAACTAAATTGACATTAATTCCTCAACTACAGCTAGGACATCAAGAACCCCTTCCATTCCATGCTTGAATTTTTTACACTCTTTATCTTGAGATCTTCTGTGGCAAACTGAAGCTTCAGTTCACATGTGTAACATCCAGGTCCTGTCTAGAAGCTATCATTTAACTGAATTATCTCTCATCTTCTGCTTCTTATAGTTTTTCTGCTCCTACTTCTATGGCATTCCCTGAGCCTTGGAGTATTGATATACATATTGATAACGATATTTTCTGGATGGCTGAGGACTCAATCTCACTTATTTTCAGCACTTTAAAAAGCCATGAGCTTTGCATTAACCATTATTCTCTGCAATAAGAAGTCTCTGACCAAGTTTGGGAGCAGCATAAATCTATGGCTATACACATCCATATTTTGAAGGGAGTTTGACAATATTATAGTCTAACAACAAAATATTAATAGGTCGTCTCATAGAGTCTGTGTCTTTCACAACCCTGTTTTCTAACCATGTTTAAATTACCATACATGAATTACTTCCCTTTTAATCATGCCTAAAATACAGTAGAGAACTGGGTTACTGCCATACAATCATATAATACCGTTGCGCCAATAAGCACATCTTGACTCACAGATCATCATTGTACCATGCATGATCTAGCACTCAGAAAGACAATTGATCTTTTTTTATCCTCCAGTAATTTCTAGCACTATGAAGGCTAGCTAATAGGGGCAGGGTTTCCTTGTCACTTTAAGATTTTTCCTTTTTCCTGCAGCCAAAGTTAGTGGTGTCTTCAGGAGTAGGATCTTACTCTCTAGTTGTGATGTGCATAAGTATCAATGCTGACAACCTCTTTTGTTTTGACATTCTCACATACCAAAAATTCATAGGATGGTAACCTGTGGTGGGCACAGAATTTTATTTATTTTATACTGGGCCCATGAGAGGTAACCCATGTTTTCTGAAAGTATCATTGTTAACCTGAGTGTGCTAACTCTGTTTAACCTATTTTTTTAAATTGTGCTTTAGTTAGCTTAGAGGGTGGCTTAACCACAACTAAGGATGTCTGAAGAAGCCCTATGAAATCCCACTAGTTCATAAACTAATTTATTTTTCAGGGGTCAGTGCGAAAGGTTGAACCAAGATACTCATAATTGAGCCTCATGAATAAGAGGCAAGTGTTCTACCACTGAGCCACAGACAGATTCCTTAAAGATGATAATGTTTCTTGCCTTATAGGATTATAAGATTGGATGAACTTTTTTCCCATGATATTCTACCTGAGTAAATTGGCTACAGGCAATTTTAGTTGCAGTAATAATTGAAAGGTGAAATTTTCCAGTAATACTTCTTCATTTCAGTTTGTCTTGACTGTATTTTCTATAATAATTTGGGTTCTTAAACATTCAGTGCCACATATTTATGAGGAAATCCCATTGGACTAAAGCCGGTATGGTTTTTCATAGTTCTATTTCTTATAAATAATAGTTGAACTCACTGGGGATTTGCTCAATTAAAAATTAACTAACCACTCAATGTGTACCATGAATATTGGTTTAGAGACAGGCACATGATCAAATAATCTAGTAAAATGTAAGGTTTTTCTTTGAACAACTGAGAAAGATACTTTCTATATATGGACAAGAATTTGTGTAGATATAAGACTCTTGTCACTAGGGTTTGCACTTGAAAGATGCCTAAGAATAAGTTTTTAAAAAGAGAAAATAAACTGGAAAACACTGAGTCTTGGTGATATATCTTTAATACTTATAGTCTAGCATGAAGCCATATTTCTTTGAATACTTGTTACTTTTTTTATTCAATATATTTTTTATTTACATTTCAAATGATTTCCCCTTTTCTAGCCCCCCACTCCCCGAAAGTCCCATAAGCCCCCTTCTCTCCCCCTGTCCTCCCACCCACCCCTTCCCAGTTCTCAGCTCTTGTTTTGCCCTATACTGCTTCACTGAGTCTTTCCAGAACAAGGGGCCACTCCTCCGTTCTTCTTGTACCTCATTTGATGTGTGGATTATGTTTTGGGTATTCCAGTTTTCTAGGTTAATATCCACTTATTAGTGAGTGCATACTATGATTCATCTTTTGAATCTGGGTTACCTCACTTAGTATGATGTTCTCTAGCTCCATCCATTTGCCTAAGAATTTCATGAATTCATTGTTTCTAATGGCTGAATAGTACTCCATTGGGTAGATATACCACATTTTTTGCATCTACTCTTCTGTTGAGGGATACCTGGGTTCTTTCCAGCTTCTGGCAATTATAAATAGGGCTGCTATGAACATAGTGGAGCATGTATCCTTATTACATGCTGGGGAATCCTCTGGGTATATGCCCAGGAGTGGTATAGCAGGATCTTCTGGAAATGAGGTGCCCAGTTTTCTGAGGAAATGCCAGACTGATTTCCAGAGTGGTTGTACCAATTTGCAACCCCACCAGCAGTGGAGGAGTGTTCCTCTTTCTCCACATCCTTGCCAACACCTGATATCTCCTGAATTTTTAATCTTAGCCATTCTGACTGGTGTAAGGTGAAATCTCAGGGTTGTTTTGATTTGCATTTCCCTAATGACTAATGAAGTTGAGCATTTTTTAAGATGCTTCTCCGCCATCTGAAGTTCTTCAGGTGAGAATTCTTTGTTTAACTCTGTACCTTATTTTTTAATAGGGTTGTTTGGTTTTCTGGAGTCTAACTTCTTGAGTTCTTTATATATATTGGATATTAGCCCTCTATCTGATGTAGGATTGGTGAAGATCTTTTCCCAATTTGTTGGTTGCCGATCTGTCCTTTTGATGGTGTCCTTTGCCTTACAGAAACTTTGTAATTTTATGAGGTCCCATTTGTCAATTCTTGATCTTAGAGCATATGCTATTGGTGTTCTGTTCATAAACTTTCTGCCTGTACCGATGTCCTCAAAGGTCTTCCCCAGTTTCTTTTCTATTAGCTTCAGTATGTCTGCCTTTATATGGAGGTCCTTGATCCATTTGAGTGAAGTTTAGTACATGGAGATATGAATGTCAATTCGCATTCTTCTGCATGCTAACCTCCAGTTGAACCAGCACCATTTGTTGAAAAGGCTATCTTTTTTCCATTGGATGTTCATCGGCTGTTGCAACAAGTATCTCTAATTGCTGAGGTAGCTACCTCTATGTCCTGAGTGTTTGTTTTGTTATAGAGATATATGTTTTGGAAAGTTAGGCTTCTCTCAAAAGGTGTTTCTACTAACAATAGATTTGCATATACACAGGTTTTGTAACAGGCTCTGTATTTGTGCATAAGAACACTAAAGTAGAAAAGGTTGACATGGCTCTCCGACTTCATTATAAAGGTCAATAAATCATTTTCTTTTTAAACTAATAAGAATCTTTTTCTCTCACCTGAACTGAAAGAGTCCTGGTCAATACAAGGAGGAAAAGGGGGTTTTCAGGATTAAAAATATAACATGATATATGTTTGTTAACAATGACTAGTATATACTACCTGGTTGTAAATAGTTTTATGGCTCTGTATATATTCCTCTTCCAATAGTCTCAAGTGATTGCTATAAATATTATCCTATTTCTCATAAATACATACTCTTTCTTGCATTTACTACATCCATATTCCATAATAAGTGTCCCTTAAAAATATGTCATTTCAAAACATCTAGGGAAGTGGAGCCATAGGCAAAGGACTGGGGATGGAATATTCAAAACTCTAGACACTTCTAAAAGATTTTGTTCCAAACACACTTCAGGCACTGTAGATAATTGCTCTCTTAAAGAAATATACAGTTGTAGATTTCTTGATAAGCATTGATTCATATTCACACTATTTCTATTTGAAGACTGCCACTTAAGTTTACTATAATTATAGCAAACTTCTAAATTTCAGGTTCTTGGCATGAAAAACGAGAATGAAAGTTTTCTTAAACCCTAGGGTTATTACAAATTCTAAGTGAGTAAAAATATTTAAACTGTTTTTAATGGTGTGTTGGTAATAAGTGCTTAGAAGATGCTATTGTTCATGAAGCTTTTCAAGAACCTTGGAGTGGAACATTTGAAAAACCTTTTACTGTGCTTTGCTCTCCCATAATAATGCTATTGCTTAGATATATAACTGCTGTGCAGCAAGACACATTAAAAAATCTCCAAATTCATACAACCCACTTCTTTTTGGAAGTAGTTCTCCCTCAAGACCCAGCTACACCACTACTGGGCATACCCCCAAAAGCTGTTCTATCATTCCATGAAGACACTTGCTTAACTATATTCATAGCAGCTTTATTCATAATAGTCTGAAACTGGAAATGACATAGATGTCCCTCAACTGAATTATGGATAAAGAAAATGTTCTTCATTTACTAATAACAAGGATATTAATGGATTGTGCAGACAAATATATGGAACTAGAAAATATCATTCTGAGTGAGATAGCCTAGACCCAAAAGGACTTTGTATGGCATGTACTCACTTATAAGTGAATATTAGCCATAAAGTACAGGATAACCACACTATAATTGGCAGAACTAAAGAAACCAAATAACAATGAAGGTACAAGAGAGAATAGTTGAATCTTTCTCAGGAGCTGAAACAAAATAGGTTTTTGTAGGTCAATTGAAAGAGGGAACTGGGTGGAGTAGCAAATGGGGAAGGAAGTAGGGTAGGCATGGAGAGATCATATGTAGGGAGAGATAAGAAAAATCAGCAGTGGAGTGGGGGCAATCTCTAGGGCATGCCAGAGACCAAGGATGGGGTAGGCCCCAAAGGGTTTATAGGAGCAACTCTAGCTAATGCTACTAGCAGCGTGGGATATGGATTCTGAAGTGGCCACTTTCTGTATCCAAGCAGCACTCCCAGTGGAGGACCAAGAAAAACAATTCAGTGAGAAGACAAAAGAAGCTAGTTTGAATCAGTCAACTTGGAGAAGACTTTGATCCAGAACAACTGAGTTAAACTAGACAGACTTCAGAAAGACCTAGAAAGGACAAGCTATACATAAGTAAGCCTCCAAGGGGACAATTACATCTCATGAATTAAAGTTACATTTATAACAACCCACAAACCCAGAGAGGCTAAGTAACAAGAAAGGCTCAAGGGAGTATGCATGGATTTCCCTAGGATGTGGAAAATAGAATAGATTTTGTGGTTGGACTGGAGGCTCACAGGGATGTGAACAGAAGGGATCAGGCAAGGAAGGGCAGGCATAGGGAAAGAGTATTGGGAAAGGTGACTGACTGTAATCGGGGAGCATTTGGGGAGTGATGTAGAAACCTAGTATAGTGGAAACTTCCTGGAATTCATAATCTAGTGATTCTCAAAGTTTCCTTGTAATGAGGTTCACTATATGAGGAGTCCATGAACTGGCCATCTTCCATAACAAGGCAAGACTCCAAGTAGTGGGACTGAGACATCAACCAAGCCACAAAATTGCAACCTACAATCTTTCCTGCCTGAAATACCTGATGGAGAAATAAATGGTGGCATAGAAGTTGTGGGAGTATCCAATCCATGATTGGTCCAATTTATAGCCCATTCCACTAGAAGGAGTCTACTCTTCACACTGTCTGTATGACCAGAAACCAGAGGCAGGACAACCAAGAGACTCAGGATAGAACAAACAATGACTGGCCAAGAAAGAAAGAAGGAAGGAAGGAAGAAGGGAAGGAAGGAAGGAAGGAAGGAAGGAAGGAAGGAAGGAAGGAAGGAAGGAAGGAAGGAAGGAAGGAAGGAAGGAAGGGAGAGTCAATGAAATTATTCCTAAAATATTTCCACTTAGTCCATCCCAGTCTTCCCCTTCTCCATCCACTCCTCCTTTGTTTACCTGCAAAAAATGGCGGGTCTCCCAAATATATTAACCAAACAGGGCATATCAAGTTGAAATAAGACTAGGCACCCCCCCTCATATCAAAGCAGGGCAAGGCAGCCCTGTAGGAGAAAGGGATCGCAAAAACAGTCAAAAGAGTCAGAGACTGCCCCTATTTCCTGTGTTAGGAGTCCCACAAGAACACTAAGCTACACAACCATAACATATATGCAGAGGGCTTAAGTCAGACCAATGCAGGTTCCATGTTTGTTGGTTTTGTCTCAGTGAGTCCCTATGAACTCAGCTTAGTTGAATTTATGAGTTTTCTTGTGTCATTGACTCCTCTGGCTTCTATAATCCTCCATCCCCTTCTGTAAGAATTACTGAGCTCTATCTAAACTTTGGTTGCAGTCTTTGCATTTGTTTCTATCTATTGCTGGATGGGGCTTCTCTGATGATACTTGTGTATCATTAGGAATCATTTCATTGACTTTTTTCTTTGACTGGGGGAGTCTGTGGGT
Organism: Apodemus sylvaticus; assembly: GCF_947179515.1. Classification (NCBI taxonomy): domain Eukaryota; kingdom Metazoa; phylum Chordata; class Mammalia; order Rodentia; family Muridae; genus Apodemus; species Apodemus sylvaticus. Next base: position 58,074,989 of record NC_067495.1, on the reverse strand, counting down.
CATCTGGCCTCTGGTTTCTGGTCCTACACACAGTGTCATGGGTGGGTTCCCTCTTGTGGCGTGGGTCTCAAGCTGTACCAATCATTGCTTATCAACTCCTACAATTTCTGTGCCACCTTTGCCATAGTACATCATGTTGCAGGACAATTGTAGGTCTAAGGTTTTGCAGCTGGGTTGATGTTCCAATCCCTTTACTGGAAGTCTTGCCTGGTTATAAGAGATGGATGGTTCATTAACACTACTCATGGACATATGCCCACAAGATGTTCCATCCTTCCACAAAGACACATGTTCAACTATGTTCATAGCAGCTTTATTCATAACAGCCAGAAATAAAGACGATGTGGGACATTTACAAAATGGAATATTACTATACTGTTAAATAAAACCAATGACATCATGAAATTTACAGGTGAATAGATGGAAGTAGAAAAAAATCATGCTGAGTCAAGTAGCTCAGACCCAGAAAGGCAAATATGTACTCACTTGCAAGTGAATATTAACTAAAAACTAAAGCATAACTCTGCTACAGTTCACAGACCTAGAGAAGCTAAGTAAAAAGAAGTGATCAAGGCAGAACACATGGATCTCCCTGGGAAGGGGAAATTGAAGATATCTCTTTGGAGGATTGAAACTGGGTGGAGATGGGTACAGGATGGATCAAGTGGTCAAGTGGATACAAGGATGGAGGAAGAGAGTACTGGGATAACTGAAATTGGTGGGAACATTTCAGGGGTGAGGTAGAAACCTAGTGCAATGGAAACTCCCAGGAATCTACTATGGTGACCCTAGTTAAGATTCATAGTAATAGGGGATAAAGACCGAAAGCACTGTCTTATACCTTAAGAATATTTGTAAGCATTCACATACTTAAACATTTATACAAGTTCTTATACTGCCATTGCACCTGGACTATGTTTTCATCAATAAATTCTTCTTAGCCCTCTTTAGAAACATCAGTCCTACCACACAGTGCCAAGTCTCAGTTTCTTTCTATGACTATTTCATGTTCTTTCTAAATACTAACCACCTAGATGACTGGTGTAATACAAAGTTCAGCTAGCAGCATAGGGTATATTTTTATATATGAATGCATCAAGGTGCAGCCTTATGACCTTATTAAATGAGCATTCCTTTTTAAGTCACATCTTTCATAAATGCTGCTTTTATGCTTTTTGTTTTCAGACCAGGAATTACCATAAAAAATAAAGGATACAGACAAAGGAAGTAAGCACCAGTGAAGGAGAGATGGATGTGAGAGTTATCAGGAACTGAGTCAGCTTTGACTGCCAGCTGTAGCGCAATTTTCAGACCCTATTAGGATAGAATACTGGTGAAAGGTAGGGGTGTCTTGGATGCTAAACATCCTTATATAAGCTACCACAGATACATGTAAATAGGAAGAAATCGAATAGGAGAGAACAAGTTTAGCTATAAGAGATTCTTGGATCATTCGTTTCTGCAGTGGCAGAAGTTGGCACCATTGAAAATTGACCATGCCAGTTTTGGCCATTGAACTGTACTGAAGCCAAGCTTTTTGTGGTAACACAGTGAGGCTTTAATAAATCTGAGTCTATGGAATTAGACAGAAAGGGTCTCAAAATTAATTTGGCTGAAGAGATTTTTATCAGCTCCAAGTGGGAGCTGAGAGACAAGTGGGGGAATAGAGAAGCTGTGAGACTTCCAGGAAGCAGCTGAGAGACAGAAGGGACAAGGTCACATAGATAGCCTGGAATGGCTTAATGAAGCCATGGGACTTATCAGGCAGCCCCTAGAGGGGTTTCCCTAGAGGGAAAAAGCAAGGAAACAGGGAAGGTTCCAATAGAAGGAGACAAGCAAATTTCTTTTTAACTAAATTTATCCATGTAGTAAGGCCACAGAGGGTATAGCAGGTTCCAGGAGTGAGAGAGGACACTTACTGTGTATGCAGGGAGAGATAGATGCTTGGAGCAGGTGGAGGGAAGAAGTGGCTCAAGAGGCAGGCTCTAGAATCTGGAACCAAATATGATAGGTGGCAGAAGCCACCAAAAGCAAATGATCCATGTGAGAATCACATCAGTTTGAAATGTTGAGGCATAGGCATGTCTGAAAGATAAGTATGGCATCTTCTATTAATGCTACAGAAAGTTTACCCAATAGTCTTATAAATCTTGAGATAAGATTTGTGACTTAGCAAAATTTTTGAGAGTTAAATCATTTACACAGTGTGAGTTTGGGGGAGGAAACCAGACAAAAACAAACAGGACTTAGAGTAGAGAAAAGAGAATGATTGAACATAAGGAATGAAGAATGTCTTTCCATTTCTCTGATTACTTCCAGAATTTGTAAAGATGCAAAATAATATTGGGATAGGGTACCATTAGGCTGACATCTGGAATAGTTGTCTAAGGAATATTGATGGCAAATTGATGACAAAAGCAAATACATTTAGGGCCAGACATGTCCAGTGCCACATGGAAAGGTCAGAGGTTTTATGAAAGGCCACCCAAGGGGGAATGAGAGGGTATAGAAGACACTGTTTCATGTGAGGGGGTTAAAGAAAAATGTCATTTCAACCTGTAGTTGATGGCATCCCCAAGAATCAGGGAGGACTAGAGGAAGACACAAGCTTTTCAATGGATTGTCACTGCACAATCAGGTTATCAGGTATCAGGACTTTCATAGAGAGGAGGCCAGAAGGAGAGGAAGAGAACTGAGCCCTTGGAGAGGGGATCTTATACAAAGGAAAGGATCAGAAGTTGGGTAGAAAAAGCTCTGAGGGTCTAGAGGAGCTGTGGCATTATAGGAAGTTCCAATGGGACGGCCTAAAGAAACTACAAGATTGTAGCTCGAAGGATGGGGGATGGGGCCAGCCATGACTTGAAATACCATATCTGGGGGTATCTCAGGCTCTTAGAGTACTAGAGGGATGCCAAATGCACAAGGATCACTTCTTCATACTCAGGGAAGCATTTACACCAACCAAAAGGTGAAACTTACCTAATTGCTTCTAGTGGATGGAGTGCTGAGTGAGCAGTAAGTGGGAAGGTGAGTCTGTTGAGGGTGACTTAGATATGAGGGATAGGGTCCAGGAGCAGCTCATGCCCTGACGGGGAGCACAGTCACAAGGAGTGCCTATTTCAGTCACAGCACCAATGTTAAATGTTAGAACTCTGAGAGAAAATGGTTCCCTAATGCAAGCGAGAAGGGAAAGGTATCCTGGCAGTCATAAACCAAGGAATATGACAAAGTCACATTGCTTAGCAAACCTCACACAAGAGACTTTATGGCAAAGACACACAAGCATAGCTGTCTCTGCTCAGACAGGAGGCAGTAGACAACTGGGCAGGAAACAGGCTGATATAAGGTTTTTTTTAGGTCAGTCATTTTAGGTGAGATTTCCAGGATGGGGATTGGTGGGATTTCATGTTCTGAGCTTGGGGGAGTGAGGACATTTTTATCTTAAACCACCCACCTCCCTACCCACCAAACTTCATGATCTTTGGTCCACCGAATGCCCCCATCACTGTTTCCTTTCTCTAAAACAAGAACAACAAAACAGAAATAAACCAAAACCCAAAAATCAACTAAGATAATACATACACAAACAAAACAAAAGAAAACAAAACACAAAGAGCTCACATATAAACAACAAACATGAGTCAGTTTTATGTTAGTCAACTACTCCATGGTGTGGGGCCTGTCCTAGAGTATGGTTGAGAGGAAAAAAAACTTTTCACTTCCTAGCAGGTCTTAATTGCAAATAATTTCATGGTAAGGGGAGGGATATTATGCCCATTTTTCCTTCTCAGTGTTGGGATTTTCTCTGGTTTGAGACTGTGCAGGTATTATATATGCAGTCACATTTGCTGTGGATTCATATGTGTATCAGTTCTGCTGTGTATGAAAGACACTGCTTCCTTGGAGGCACTAAGTACCTCCTACCCACAAAGCATTCCATCTACAACATGATCTACTAGCAAAATATACTGGTGTAAAAATAGCACTAACCAAGCAACATTTTTGTTTCTTACATTTGAGGCCCATTTAATGTGAAGTAACCCACACAGACCCTGATAATGTGGCTGAGAACCCGAGACTACTAAAGTAATGGGGTTAGAGAAAGCATTACTAATCTTATTGTCCTAAAGAAATAAATCAGGCCCATGGTTTGGGAGGAGTGTTTTCTTTAAAATTCTTTTTTTTTTAATTTTTTTATTCGATATAATTTATTTACATTTCAAATGATTTCCCTTTTCTAGCCCCCTACTCCCCGAAAGTCCCTCAAGCCCCCTTCTCTTCCCCTGTCCTCCCACCCACCCCTTCCCGCGTCCCCATTCTGGTTTTGCGGAATACTGCTTCACTGAGTCTTTCCAGAACCAGGGGCCACTCCTCCTTTCTTCTTGTACCTCATTTGATGTGTGGGTTATGTTTTGGGTATTCCAGGTTTCTAGGTTAATATCCACTTATTAGTGAGTGCATACCATGATTCATCTTTTGAGTCTGGGTTACGTCACTTAGTATGATGTTCTCTAGCTCCATCCATTTGCCTAAGAATTTCATGAATTCATTGTTTCTAATGGCTGAATAGTACTCCATTGTGTAGATATACCACATTTTTTGCATCCACTCTTCTGTTGAGGGATACCTGGGTTCTTTCCAGCATCTGGCAATTATAAATAGGGCTGCTATGAACATAGTAGAGCATGTATCCTTATTACATGGTGGGGAATCCTCTGGGTATATGCCCAGGAGTGGTATAGCAGGATCTTCTGGAAGTGAGGTGCCCATTTTTCGGAGGAACCGCCAGACTGATTTCCAGAGTGGTTGTACCAGTTTGTAACCCCACCAGCATTGGAGGAGTGTTCCTCTTTCTCCACACCCTCTCCAACACCTGCTGTCTCCTGAATTTTTAATCTTAGCCATTCTGACTGGTGTAAGATGAAACCTCAGGGTTGTTTTGATTTGCATTTCCCTAATGACTAATGAAGCTGAGCATTTTTTAAGATGCTTCTCCGCCATCCGAAGTTCTTCAGGTGAGAATTCTTTGTTTAACTCTGTACCCCATTTTTAATAAGGTTGTTTGGTTTTCTGGAGTCTAACTTCTTGAGTTCTTTATATATATTGGATATTAGCCCTCTATCTGATGTAGGATTGGTGAAGATCTTTTCCCAATTTGTTGGTTGCCAATTTGTCATCTTGATGGTGTCCTTTGCCTTACATAAACTTTGTAATTTTATGAGGTCCCATTTGTCAATTCTTGCTCTTAGAGCATATGCTATTGGTGTTCTGTTCAGAAACTTTCTCCCTGTACCGATGTCCTCAAGGGTACTCCCCAGTTTCTTTTCTATTAGCTTCAGAGTGTCTGGCTTTATGTGGAGGTCCTTGATCCATTTGGATTTGAGCTTAGTACAAGGAGACAAGGATGGATCAATTCGAATTCTTCTGCATGCTGACCTCCAGTTGAACCAGCACCATTTGTTGAAAAGGCTATCTTTTTTCCATTGGATGTTTTCAGCCTCTTTGTCGAGGATCAAGTGGCCATAGGTGTGTGGGTTCATTTCTGGATCTTCAATCCTGTTCCATTGATCCTCCTGCCTGTCACTGTACCAATACCATGCAGTTTTTAACACTATTGCTCTGTAGTATTGCTTGAGGTCAGGGATACTGATTACCCCAGATTTTCTTTTGTTGCTGAGAATAGTTTTAGCTATCCTGGGTTTTTTGTTGTTCCAGATGAATTTGATAATTGCTCTTTCTAACTCTGTGAAGAATTGAGTTGGGATTTTGACGGGTATTGCATTGAATCTGTATATTGCTTTTGGCAAAATGGCCATTTTAACTATATTGATTCTACCAATCCATGAGCATGGGAGGTTTTCCCATTTTTTGAGGTCTTCTTCCATTTCCTTCTTTAGAGTCTTGAAGTTCTTGTCATACAGATCTTTCACATGTTTGGTAAGAGTCACCCCAAGATACTTTACACTGTTTGTGGCTATTGTGAAGGGGGTCATTTCCCTAATTTCTTTCTCAGCCTGCTTATCCTTTGAGTATAGGAAGGCCACTGATTTGCTTGTGTTGATTTTATAACCTGCCACTTTGCTGAAGTTGTTTATCAGCTGTAGGAGCTCTCTAGTGGAGTTTTTTGGGTTACTCTGGTAGACTATCATGTGGTCTGCAAATAATGATAGTTTGACTTCTTCCTTTCCAATTTGTATCCCTTTGACCTCCTTATGTTGTTGAATTGCCCGAGCTAGTACCTCAAGTACAATATTGAAAAGATAAGGAGAAAGGGGGCAGCCTTGTCTGGTCCCCGATTTCAGTGGGATTGCTTCAAGTTTCTCTCCATTTAGTTTGATGCTGGCTACCGGTTTGCTGTATATTGCTTTTACTATGTTTAGGTATGGGCCTTGAATTCCTGTTCTCGCCAAGACTTTAAGCATGAAAGGATGCTGAATTTTGTCAAATGCTTTTTCAGCATCCAATGAAATGACCATGTGGTTTTTTTGTTCTTTGAGTTTGTTTATGTAGTGGATCGCATTGATGGATTTCCGTATATTGAACCAACCCTGCATTCCTGGGATAAAGCCTACTTGATCATGGTGGATGATCGTTTTGATGTGTTCTTGAATTTGGTTGGCAAGAATTTTATTGAGTATTTTTGCATCAATGTTCATAAGGGAAATTGGTCTGAAGTTCTCTTTCTTTGTTGGATCGTTGTGTGGATTTGGTATCAGCGTAATTGTGGCTTCATAGAAGGAATTGGGTAGTGTTCCTTCTGTTTCTCTTTTGTCGAATAGTTTGAAGAGTTTGGTGTTAACTCTTCTTTGAAGGTCTGATAGAATTCTGCACTGAAGCCATCTGGTCCTGTGCTTTTTTTGGTTGGAAGATTTTCTATGACTCCTTCTATTTCTTTAGACATTATGGGACTGTTTAGATGGTCTAGTTGGTCCTGATTTAATTTTGGTATTTGGTATCTGTCAAGGAAATTGTCCATTTCCTCCAGATTCTCCAGTTGTGTTGAGTACAGTCTCTTGTAGTAGGATCTGATGATTTTTTGGATTTCCTCAGTTTCCGTTGTTATATCTCCCTTTTCATTTCTAAGTTTGTTAATTTGGATACTTTCTCTGTGCCCTTTGGTCAGTCTGGCTAAGGGTTTGTCTATCTTGTTGATTTTCTCAAAGAACCAGCTCCTGGTTTTGTTGATTTTTTGTATGGTTCTCTTTGTTTCTACTTGATTGATTTTGGCCCTGAGTTTGATGATTTCCTGCCTTCTACTCCTCCTGGGTGAAATAGCTTCTTTTTGTTCCAGGGCTTTCAGGTGTGTCATTAAGGTGGTAATGTATGCTCTCTCCATTTTCTTTTTGGAGGCACTCAGGGCTATGAGTTTTCCTCTTAGCACTGCTTTCATTGTGTCCCATAGATTTGGGTATGTTGTGTTTTCATTTTCATTGTGTTCTAAAAAGTCTTTAATTTCTTTCTTTATTTCTTCCTTGACCAAGGTATCATTGAGTACAATATTGTTCAGTTTCCACGTGTATGTGAGTTTTCTGTTGTTTACTGGTGTGATGGGGTATCCAGGACATGTTGGTAGAGGACAATTCGGTTCAGATGTTGCCATATTGCCTTGATTTCTGTTAGTGACGTTCCTGCGTTTGCCTTTTGCCATCTAGTTCTCACTGGTGTTAGTTTGTCTTGTCAGTGCTGGACTCACCAGTGCAAGCTGCCCCTTCCCAGTTGGCCTCTGGTGCACAGCTTACCTCCTGCACTGCCTGGAAACAGGGTGCTGCTACCCAGGCTGTTCAGATCCCGAATCAGGCACCCGAAGGCTCCCGCTGGGGCCAGCTGGATTCACTGGAGCACACTGACTTCTCCCAGCTGGCCGCCCGGAAGCCCCTCTAGCCTCTTGCAGGACCTGGAGATGTGGTGCTGCCGCCCAGGCTGATCTGGATCTGGAAGAGGAGAGAGTTGAGCTGAGGGCTCCCGCCTGAGGCCTTGCCCCAGCTTGTGTCTGTGGACCAGATGGAGCCAGTGTGCACCCCCAGGGAGCACCAACAGTGTATGCTGCCAGGACCTCCCCTGTGTTCTGAGCACTCCGCTGGGCAGCAGATTCCACGAACCGGGCTGGCACACACAAGGTTAGCCTGGCCGCCCAGGCCCTGAGTCCAGGCAAAAGCCTGGGAGGCCAAGGTCCGAGCAAAGTTCCCCTAGGGCTATGACTGTTAATTGGGTCCGCCAGGTGACCAGGATGGCGGTCGTGCGCGCCTGTGCTCCCTGAAAGCACTGGGAGAGTCTGCTATGCTAACAACCTCCTGGGCGGGTTGACACACAGATGACCCACCAAGCCGCCCAGTTCTTGGGGTCAGTCCTGTGCCTCTTGGGGCCTAGAACCCCGCTTTGTTAGCCTCAGGCTATGCCTGTTATGGCTCTGCCCACCAGAGCTCTCTGTCGTCCTGCAGGCAAAATGGCGGCGCGCGCGCAGGCCGGGGCAAAAAACCTCCTGGCTGGGTTGGCTCCCCGATGCCCCCCCCCCCCGAACAGCCCAGGTCCTGGGTGCAGGCCAATGCCCGTCGGGCTCAGACCCCCGCGGTGTTGGCCTCGGATTATGTTTATGTACCTCAGTCTGTCTGATGTCTCTTGAGTCTGAAACCAAGATGGAGATGAGCCTCTCCTGACTGGCGGGAGGCCGAGTTCTGAAGTGGCTTCCATGCAGCTAAAGGCACCGCACAAACGCAGCTGCTTGCTGCCCAGCTGGTCAGCGAAGGTCAGTGGTCGTGGGCGCAGGGCCTAACTGGACCCTGTGTCACCTTGGTTCCACTGCTGATGGCCCTTCAGCTGGACCAGCCACTGCTGCACTGCCGCCGCCCCCTTCCCCTACTTCTATAAGGGTATTCCTTCACCTGCCTCACTCCCATCTCCCCGCCCTTGATTCCCCTACACTGGGGCATCATTTGAGTCTTCATAGGACCAAGGACCTCTCCTCCCCTTGATGCCTGACAAAGCAATCCTCTGCCACATATGCAGCTAGAGCCATGTGTACCACTTGGTTGAAGTGAGGGCCTAGTCCTTGGTAGCTCTGGGAGGTCTGGTTGGTTGATATTGTTGTTCTTCCTATGAGGTTGCAAACCCCTTCAGCTCCTTTAGTCCTTTCTCTAACCCCTCCATTGGGGACCCTGTGCTCAGTACAATGGTTGGCTGTGAGCATCTGCCTCTGTATTTGTAAGGCCCTGTTGGGGTCTCTCAGGAGACAGCCATATCAGGCTCCTTTCACCAAGCATTTCTTCGATCTTTCAAGTCTTTATCTATAGTGTCATAATCACACTGACTCTTCTTTAACTCACCTAAACTGTTCCCATGCTTGTGAGTTTCTTTGATTTATCTATAGCTCTCATCCCTAGATTTCATAGAACCACTCCTTATATAGATTTGGCCTTGTTGGAGGAGGTGTATCACTGGGAGGGGGTGGACGTTGGTGTTTCTAATTCTCAAAACAGACCCAGAGTAACTTCATTTTGCTGCCTGCTGGTCCTGATGTAGAACTCTCAGCTACCTCTCTAGCACCATTATTGCCCCCAAGCCACAATGCTGCATTGATAATGTACTAAACCTCTCAATATAGCTAGGTCATAATTAAATATTTTCTTTTATAAGAGTTGTGCTAACAACCTCCTGGGAGTGTTGACACACAGATGGCCCACCAAGACGCCCAGTTCTTGGGGTCAGTCCTGGGCCTTTTGGGGCCTAGACCCCTGCTTTGTTAGCCTCAGGCTATGCCTGTTCCGGCTCTGCCCGCCAGAGCTCTCTGTCACCCTGTAGGCAAAATGGTAGCGTGCGCGCCAGCCAGTGCAAAAAAGCCTCCTGGCTGGGTTGGCACCCCGATGGCCCCCCGAACAGCCCAGGGCCTGGGTGCAGGCCAACGCTCGTCGGGCTCAGACCCCCGTGATGTTGGCCTCGGGTTATGTTTGTGTACCTCAGTCTGTCCAATCTCTCTGGAGTCCGAAACCAAGATGGAGGTGAGCCTCTCCTGACTGGCGGGAGGCCGAGTTCTGAAGTGGCTTCCGTGCTGCAAAAGGCACCACAAATCCACAGCTGCTTGCAGCCCGGCTGGTCAGAGAAGGTCAGTGGTCGTGGGCGCAGGGCCTAACTGGACCCTGTGTCACCTTGGTTCCACTGCTGATGGCCCTTCAGTTGGACCAGCCACTGCTGCACTGCCACCGCCGCCGCTTTACAATTCTTTTTAAAATTCATTTTAAATACCATTTTTAGTAGCTGTACTGAATTCTTGGGTAAATGGATTTTAATTCAGAAAGCTCATCTCTACATGGATATCATATAGGATATTACCAAAGATTTTGTCCAGCAATTTTAGTGTTTCGTGTTTCATGTTTAGGTCTTTGATCTATTTGTAGTCAGTTTTAGTACAAGGTGATATATATGAATATAAGTTCATTCTTGTGCACCTAAGTTTTTCACAGAGTTCATGAAGCTGTACTAAAGCAGCAATATATCCTATCACATTCTAAATTTTTGTCCTAATGCACAAAGATAAGTGAAGTCCTTAAACCTCATCAAGGAAACTTGTTTTTCAATAGACAGAGACCATTATATTTGGAATAGTATTCCATAGAGTATATATACGAGATTTTGACTAGACATTTAGGTTGTTTCTATTACTTAGCTATTCTGATTTAAAAAGCAATGATTACAGCTGAATAAGTATCTGTGTAATAAGATGTCCAGTCCTTTGGACATATTCCAAGTAGTACATGAATCAAATTGGAGTGCTGTGGAGTCCAGTCCCAGTGGATATGTTCACAAAACTCAGCATCCTTATCTGCAGATTCTTATACAACTGTGTTTTTGACTACTCTAGTCCCAATAACTAAGAAATAGAAACAACCTAAATGTCATTTAGTGTATGAATAGATATTGAAAATATGACATATATGTACAGTAAGACATTATTTAGTGTCAAAGAAAATGGGTAGAATGAGAAAACATATTGAGTGAGATATTGCAAGTCTAGAAAGAAAAGTGCTGTATATTCTCCTTCATTTGTGCATTCTATGTATAAACCTTCAGATGTGAATATATAACCTGGAAAAACTGCAGAAATGAGCAAATAAGAAAGGAAGCCTTGTAGTATGCTATGGAGATGGAAATATCACTATCAAGGAAATATCATGGTTGAAATAGAAAAATGGGATAGAGGCTTTAACCGAAGAGTTTCTGTAAGACCCCCCAAAACCGAGGGTGCCCCAGCACCCAATGCCTCAGAAGGCGACCCCCAAATCACTAGCGAGAAACAGTCTCGATGCAATAACATGAGGATTTCTTTATTCCAGAATTCTGGGTTCCACAGCCATACACCACGCAGGGGTAGAGGACTGTGGACCCCGAGTGCCATATTGCGACAGCTTTTATAAGTTTACAACAAAGCCCACAAATCACAAACCAATCATATCTTAGCGTAGAGAGCCCGTGAAATGCGAGCAAATAGATTTGTACCACTCCATAGTTTTTAGGCCAATCAGTTTAAATTATCGGAGCCCGCACTCAGTGGACCAATTAGTTTCCTATTTTCTTGGAGTCTATACTCGCGTGAACTCCTGGATAGGGGTAACGGTATAAGCAGTTTACAGAAGCAAGATAAGCTTAGCTTATTTCCAGTTACCTTGTGGGGCCAGGATCACCTATTCAAGGCCTTTTTGTCTAGCTCTGAACTAAGGGCAGGCTCTGGAATATGACCTTTTACCTAGTTTCTAACAAAGAGCACAAAGAGTAGGCTCTGGAATATGAAGTGTTTGGGGCTCCTTAGAAGGCTGGAGTTAGGCTATATTTTCTATTATTTTAGTTTAAGAAATGAAAATACAGAAGGAGCTCTTCCAGTAGGTCCTTTCTGCTGGGACAGACTGCTAGCTAACCTGCTCCCCTGAATACACTACATCCTGAGGCATCCCAGGATGAAATCAGAACATCTGGTAGCAACCTTCCCAATGTCCCACAGCTGTTCTGGGAGCCCAGCAGACTTGTGACCCATCACCTAAAGCCCCTGCACTTCTGGCTGGTACTTTCTGTTGGGGCAGGCTGCAAGCTAGACTGCTCCCCTGAAGACATCACATCTGGAGACATCCCAGGAGATAACTGCATGCAGGGCAACTGACAACACAGCCTGAGGCATCCCAGGAGTTCCACTGCACTCAGGGCAGCTGAGCAACATATCACCAGCTTGTCTGCTCCCTTAAAGACACCACAGCTTGAAGGCATCCCAGAAGTTCTTCTGTATCCAGGGCAACTGGGTAACAGACACCACAGTCTGAAGACCTCCTGGGGACTTCACAGCATGCAGGGAAAAAGAAGCTGGAGTACTGCTGCACACAGAGAAGCAGAAACCATAGTCCATACTGCCACCCCCAGAACAGCATCACAGCTTTACTGCTCCTCTGAAGACCCAAAGTCTGAAGGTCTCTCAGGGTATCTGCTGCAGCAACGACAACAGATCAGCAGGTTCTATGCTCCTGGAAGATCCCTTAGGAGGTCTTCTACAGCCAGGGCCACAGGCCTACCAGGAGACCTAAAGCAACCCAGCGACAACCTAAGGACAACCCAGGGACTCCAGACAGAGTCACCCAGACCAGCAAACACCAGGGAAAACCACATGGCAAAAGGTAAGTGCAAGGCCATAAGGAACAGAAGCCAATACAAGTGGGAATCATCAGAACCCAGTTCTCTCACCACAGCAAGGCCTAAATATGCCAACATCCCTGAAAATCAGGAAGCAAACCTAAAATCCTAGCTCATGAAAATAATGCAGTTTTTTAAGGAGGCTCTATATAAGTCACTGAAAGAAATACAGAAAAACACAGATAAAGCCCTTTAAAAGGATACAAATAAATCCCTTAAAGAAATACAAGAAACCATAATCAAACAGGTGAAGGAATTGAATAAAGTGGTTCAAGACCTAAAAGTGGAAGTATAATCAATAAGGGAAACACAAATGGAGACAAACCTGGAAATGGAAACTTAGAAAAGAGGTTGGGAATTACAGATGTAAGCATTACCAAAAAATGTAAGCATTACCAACATAATATAAGAGATAGAAGAAATAATCTCAGGTATAGAAGATACCTTAGAAGAGATTGATACAACATTCAAAGAAAATTCAAAACATAAAAAACTCCTAAGGCCAGGAAATTCAAAACACAATTAAACAACCAAATCTAAGAATAATCAGAATAGAGAACAAAGATTCTCAGATCAAAGAACCTGAAAATATCGTCAACGAAATCATAGAAAAAATCTTCCCCAACCGAAAGAAAGAGATGGCCATAAAGGTACAAAATGCCTATAGAACACCAAATAAACAGGACCCTAAAAGAAGTCCTCTTGTCACATAATAATAAAAATACTAAATCTACAGAACAAACAAAAGAATATTAAAAATTGCAAGGGAAAAGGGCCAACTAATATACGAAGGTAGACCTCTCAAAATTACACCAGACTTCTCAACAGAGACTGTGAAAACCAGAAGAGCCTGGTCAAAGAATGTAAATGGCAGCCCAAGCTACTATACCCAGCAAAACTCTCAATCAACATAGATGAAGAAACTAAAATATTTCAGGACAAAACCAAATTCAAACAGCATCTATCTAAGAATTTAGCCATAAAGAGGATCCTAGAAAGAGAACTCCAACACAAGAAGCTACTTACACCAAAGAAAAGATGAGATAGTTAGCATCTCACAACAAATCCAAAAGGAAAGACCCACAAGCACATAAAGCCACCTATAAAAACAAACATAAAAGGAAACAACAGTCATCTGTCTTTAATATATCTCAGTATTAATGGAGTCATCTCACCTATAAAAAGGCATAAGCTAACAGACTGGATATACAAACAAGTCCAGCATTTTGCTGTATACAAGAAACACACAATAATAACAAGGACAGATACTATCTCAGAGTAAGAGAATGGAAAAAGGTCTTCCAAGAAATGGTCTCAAGAAACAAGCTTGAGTTGCTGCCCTAATATCCAATAAAATAGACTTACAACCAAAACTTATCAAGCATGATGAGAAAGGACACTTTATATTCATCAAAGATAAAATCCACCAAGAGAAAGTCTCAATCCTGAACATCCATGCCCCAAATGCAAGGGAACCCTCATTCATAAAGAAACTTTAATAAAGCTCAAAATGCACATTGAACAATATAATAATAGTGGGAGACTTTAACACTCCATTCTCAAAAATGGACAAGTCATTGAAAAATAAACTAAACAGAGACACAGTGAAACTAATAGAGGTTACAAACCAAATGGACTTAACAGAAGTCCAAATGGTGAAGAACCAAATGGACCTACAGAATATATCACCCTAAAAGAAAAAATACAGCTTCTTCTCAACCCCTCATGGTACCTTCTCCAAAATCGACCATATAATTAGTCACAAAAACAAAACTCAACCAATACAAGGATATTGAAATAATCCCATGCATCCTATCAGATCACCATGGTCTACGGATGGTCTTCAATAGAGCTAGAAAGAGCAATTCTCAAATTCATCTGTAATAACAAAAAACCCAGGATAGCTAAAACTATTCGCAACATTTGAAGAACTTCTGGTAGAAAAGTATCCCGGACTTCAAGCAGTACTAAAGAGCAATAGTGTTAAAAACTTCATGGTATTGGTACAGTGAGAGGCAGGTAGAACAATGGAACAGAATTGAAGACCCAGAAATGAACCCACAGACCTATGGTCACTTGATCTTTGACAAAGGAGCTAAAATCATCCAGTCGGAAAAAAAAAAAAGATAGCTTTTTCAGCAAATGGTGCTGGTTCAACTGGAGGTCAGCATGCAGAAGAATGCAAATTGTTCCATTCTTATCTCCTTGTACTAAGCTCAAGTCCAAGTGGATCAAGGACCTCCACATAAAAACTAATAGAAAAGAAACTGGGGAAGAGCCTTGAGCACATGGGCACAGGGGAAATTTTCATGAACAGAACACCAATAGCTTATGCTTTAAGATCAACAATTGACAAATGGGACCACACAAAATTACAAAGTTTCTGTAAGGCAAAGGACACTGTCAATAGGACAAAACAGCAACCAACAAATTGGGAAAAGATCTTTACCAACCCTACATCTGACAGTGGGCTAATATCCCATATATACAAAGAACTCAAGAAGTTAGACTCCAGAGAACCAAATTACCCTATTTTTTAAAAATGTGATAGAGAGCTAAACGAAGCATTTTTACCTGAGGAATATCAAATGGCTGAGAAGTACCTAAAGAAATGATCAACATCCTTAGTCATTAGGGAAATGGAAATCAAAACAACCCTGAGATTTCACCTTATACCAGTCAGAGTGGCTAAGATCAAAAACTCAGAAGACTGCAGGTTCTGGCGAGGATGTGGAGAAAGAACACTCTTCCACTGCTGGTGGGATTGCAAGCTGTTACAACCACTCTGGAAATCAGTCTGGTGGTTCCTCAGAAAATTGGGCATAATACTACCAGAGGACCCTGTTATACAACTCCTGGGCATATACCCAGAGGATTCTCCAGCATCTAATTAGGACAAATGCTCCACTATGTTCATAGTAGCCCTATTTATAATAACTAGAAGCTGGAAGGAACCCAGATGTCTGTCCACGGAGGAATGAATATAGAAAATGTGTTATTTTTAAACAGTGGAATACTACTCGGCTATTAAAAGCAATGAATTCATGAAATTCTTGGGCAAATGGATGGGAATGGAAAATATCATCTTAGGTGAGGTAACCCAATCACAAAAGAACACACATGGTATGCACTCACTGATAAGTAGCTATTAGCCCAGAGGCTTAGAATACCCAAGACACAACTCACATATCAAATGATACCATGGAAAACTGAACAACTCTTTACTCAATGATAACATGGTTAAGGAAGAAATAAAGAAAGAAATTAAAGACTTTCTGAAATTTAATGAAAAATTTGACACATCATACCCAGTCTTATGGGACACAATGAAAGCAGGGGTAAGATGAAAATTCATAACACTAAATGCCCTGATAAAGAAACTGGAGAGATCTTACATTAGCAACTTAATACCACACCTGTGAGCTCTAGAACAAAAAGAAGCAAACACACCCAAGAGGAATAGACTGCAGAAAACAGGTAAAATCAGGGCTGAAATCAACCAAATAGAAATAAAGAGAAAAACACAATCAACAAAACCAAAAGCTCATTCTTTGAGATTATCATCAAGATAGTTAAACCCCTAGCTATACTAACTAAAGGACCCAGAAACAGCATCCAAATTAACAGAATCAGAAATACAATGGAGACATAACAAGAGAAATATAGGACATTCAAAAATCATCAGATCCTACTACAAAAGCATATATTCAACAAAACTGGAAAATCTACATGAAATGGATGGTTTTCTAGACAGATACCACATACCAAAGTTAAAACAAAAAACCAAAAAAGCAACAACAACAATAACAACAACAACAACAACAAAAAAAAAAAAAACAAGGCCAGACAGAGGCAGATTTAGTGCATGCAGAATTCAACCAGACCTTCAAAGAAAACCTAAGGGTAGAACTGGAAAATATTCTAATTGAGGTAACCCAATCACAAAAGAAAACACATGGTATGCACTCACTGATAAGGGGCTATTAGCCCAGA
This sequence comes from Apodemus sylvaticus, assembly GCF_947179515.1. Taxonomy (NCBI): domain Eukaryota; kingdom Metazoa; phylum Chordata; class Mammalia; order Rodentia; family Muridae; genus Apodemus; species Apodemus sylvaticus. The sequence goes on along the minus strand of NC_067495.1, from coordinate 58,058,333 downwards.
AGTTTAGAATACCCAAGACACAATTCACATATCAAATGATACCCATGAAGAAGGAAGAAGAAAGCATGAATATTCTGCTCCTACTTAGAAGGGGGAACAAAACAGCCACAGAAGGAGATACAAAGACAGCTTGGAGCAGAGTCTGAGGGAAAGATCAGAGATTGCCCCACCTAGTGATCCATCCCATATACTGTTACAAAACCCAGACACTATTATGGATGTCCACAAGTACTTGCTGACTAGAGCCAGATAGAGCTGTCATCTGGAAGGCTATGCTAGTGCATGAGAAATACAGAGGGGGACACTCTCAGCCAGCCATTGAACTGAGCACAGGGTCCCCAATGGAGGAGCTAGAGAAAGGACCCAAGGAGCTGAAGGGGATTATAGCACCATAGGAGGAACAACACTATGAGCCACCCAGTACCCCCAGAGCTCCAAAGGACAAAACCATCAACCAGATAGGACACATGGTGTTAGTCATGGCTCAGAGGCATAGGCAGTAGGGAATGGTCTTGGTAGACATCAAAGGGAGGAGAGTCCCCTGGTCCTGGAAAGTGTCAGTGCAGCAGTGTAGGGGAATACCAGGACAGAGAAGTGGGAGAGGGTTGATTGGGGAACACTGGGAGGGGAGATGGGTTATGGGATTTTCAGGGGTGGGAAACGAGGAAAGGAGAAATCATTTGAAATGTAAATAAAGAATATATCTAATAAAAATAATTAAAAAAGAAAGTATAAATCTTGATATATAGGGAGGTGGGGAAGTTTCAGAATCACTTTGGGGAAGGGAAAGTATATGATAAAATATATCTGATGAAAATTTAAATAAAAAACTATAATTATTTTAAAAATTATTCATCACATTAGTTCATAAAATAGAGATAGAAAGAACACTAACTAATTCAATCTATGAAACCAGTTACTCTGATACCTAAGCCACACAAGAACCCAACAAAAAAGAGAACTTCAGATAAATCTCCCTTGTGAATATTGATGCAAAAAGACTAAATAAAATTCTTGCAAACCAAATCCAAGAATACATCAAAACCATCATTCACCACAATAAAGTAGGCTTCATCCCATGGATGCAAGATTGGTTCAATATTCAAAAATCCACTACTATAATCCACTATATAAAACTCAAAGGAAAAATCTCATGATCATCTACTTAGATGCAGAAAAAGCATTTGACAAAATAAAAAACACCCCTTCTTTTTTATTTTATTCTTTTTATTTGATATATTCTTTATTTACATTTCAAGTGATTTTCTCTTTCCTGGATTCCCACCTCCTCGAAAGTCCCATAAGCCCTTTTCCCTCCCCCTGTTTCCCAATCAACCCCTTCCCAGTTTTCTGTCTTGGTATTCCCCAACACTGCTGCACTGAGCTTTTCCAGGACTGGGGGCCACTCCTTCCTTCTTCTTGAGCATCATTTGATATGTGCATTGTGACTTGGGTATTCCAAGCTTCTAGGCTAATATCCATTTATCAGTGAGAGCATACCATGAGTGTTCTTTTGAGACTGGATTACCTCACTTAGGATGATGTTCTCCAGTTCCATCCATTTGTCTAAGAATTTTATGAATTCATTGTTTCTAATGGCTTTGTGTATATATACCACATTTTCTGTATCCATTCCTCTGTTGAGGGATACCTGGGTTCTTTCCAGCTTCTGGCTATTATAAATAGGGCTGTTATGAACATAGTGGAGCACATATCCTTATTACATGCTGGGGAATCCTCTTGGTGTATGCCCAGGAGAGGTATAGTGGGGTCCTCTGGAAGTATCATTCCCAGTTTTCTGAGGAACCACCAGTATGACTTCAAGAGTGGTAGTACCAGCTTGCAAGCCGACCATCACTGGAGGAGTGTTCCTCTTTCTCCACATCCTCACCAGCACCTGCTGTCTTCTGAGTTTTTGATCTTAGCCATTCTGACTGGTATAAGGTGAAATCTCAGGGTTGTTTTGATTTGCATTTCCCTGATGACTATGGATGTTGAGTATTTCTCTAGGTACTTCTCAGCCATTTGATATTCCTCAGGTGAAAATTCTTTCTTTAGCTCTGTACCCCATTTTTAAGGGGGATATTTGGCTCTCTGGAGTCTACCCCCCCCCCCTCTCTCTCTCTCTTGAGACAGGGTTTCTCTGTATAGGCCTGGCTGTCCTGGAACTTACTCTGTAGACCAGGTTGGCCTCGAACTCAGAAATCTGCCTGCCTCTGCCTCCCAGAGTACTGGAATTACAGGTGTGCACCACCACCGCCAGGCCCTGGAGTCAGCCTTCTTGAGTTCTTTGTATATCCTGGATATAATCCCTCTGTCAGATGTAGGGTTGGTAAAGATTTTTTCCCAATTTGTTGGTTGCCGTTTTGACAGCAAAGAATACTGAAAATAAAAAAAAATATTAAAAAAAAAAGTTATGGAGAGAGGGGGCAGCATTTTCTAGTCCCTGATTTCAGTGGGATTGCTTAAAGATTCTCTCCTTTTAGTTTCATGTTGGCTACTGGTTTGCTGTATATTGCTTTTACTATGTTTAGGTATGGGCCTTGAATTCCTGTTCTCTCCAAGACTTTTAGCATGAAGGGATGCTGAATTTTGTCAAATGCTTTTTCAGCATCCAATGAAATGAACGCATGGTTTTTTCTTTGAGTTTGTTTATATAGTGGATCACATGGATGGATTTCCATGTATTGAACCATCCCTGCATCCCTGGGATGAAACCTACTTGATCATGTTGAATGATCACTTTGATGTGTTCTTGGATTTGATTGGCAAGAATTTTATTGAGTATTTTTGTGTCGATATTCATAAGGGTATTGGCCTGTAGTTCTCCTTCTTTGTTGAATCTTTGTTTGGTTTTGGGATCAGCGTAATTGTGGCTTCATAGAATAAGTTGCATAGTGTTCCTTCTGTTTCTATTTTGTGGAATAATTTGGGGAGTATTGGTGTTAGGTCTTCTTTGAATGTCTGATAGAATTCTGAACTAAAACCATCTGGTCCTGTGCTTTTTTTTTTGGTTGAGAGACTTTCTTTTTTTTTTTTTTTTTTTTTTTAGCTTTTTTTTTTTAATTTTTTTTATTTGATATAATTTATTTACATTTCAAATGATTTCCCCTTTTCTAGCCCCCCCACTCCCCGAAAGTCCCGTAAGCCCCCTTCTCTTCCCCTGTCCTCCCACCCACCCCTTCCCACTTCCCCGTTCTGGTTTTGCTGAATACTGTTTCACTGAGTCTTTCCAGAACCAGGGGCCACTCCTCCTTTCTTCTTGTACCTCATTTGATGTGTGGATTATGTTTTGGGTATTCCAGTTTTCTAGGTTAATATCCACTTATTAGTGAGTGCATACCATGATTCACCTTTTGAGTCTGGGTTACCTCACTGAGTATGATATTCTCTAGCTCCATCCATTTGCCTAAGAATTTCATGAATTCGTTGTTTCTAATGGCTGAATAGTACTCCATTGTGTAGATATACCACATTTTTTGCATCCACTCTTCTGTTGAGGGATACCTGGGTTCTTTCCAACATGTGGCAATTATAAATAGGGCTGCTATGAACATAGTAGAACATGTATCCTTATTACATGGTGGGGAGTCTTCTGGGTATATGCCCAGGAGTGGTATAGCAGGATCTTCTGGAAGTGAGGTGCCCAGTTTTCGGAGGAACCGCCAGACTGATTTCCAGAGTGGTTGTACCAATTTGCAACCCCACCAGCAGTGGAGGAGTGTTCCTCTTTCTCCACACGGTTGGGAGACTTTCTATGACCCCTTTCATCTCCTGGGGAGTTATGGGACTGTTTAGTTGATCTATTTGATCCTGATTTAATTTTGGTATTTGGTATCTGCCTAGGAAATTGTCCATTTCCTCCAGATTCTCCAGTTGTGTTGCGTATAGACTTTTGTAGTAGGATCTGATGATTTTTTTTTTTTAATTTCCTCCATTTCTGTTGTTATATCTCCCTTTTCATTTCTAATTTCGTTAATTTGGATACTGTCTCTGTGCCCTTTGGTTAGTCTGGCTAAGGGTTTATCTATCTTGTTGATTTTCTCAAAGAACCAGGTCCTGGTTTTGTTGATTCTTTGTATGGTTCTCTTTGTTTCTACTTGATTGATTTCAGCCTTGCGTTTGATGATTTCCTGTCTTCTATTCCTCCTGGGTGAATTAGATTCTTTTTGTTCCAGGGCTTTCAGGTGTGTCATTAAGCTGCTAGTGTATGCTCTCTCCAGTTTCTTTTTGGAGGCACCCAGGCCTATGAGTTTTCCTCCTAGCACTGCTTTCATTGTGTCCCATAAATTTAGGTATGTTGTGCCTTCATTTTCATTAAATTCTAAAAATTTTTTGATTTCTTTCTTCATTTCTTCTTTGGTCAAGGTATCATTGAGTAGAGTATTTTTCAGCCTCCATGTGTAAATGGGATTTCTGTTGCTTTTGTTGCTATTGAAGAGCACTCTTATTCCATAGCGATCTGATAGGAGGCATGGGATTATTTTGATCTTCTTATATTTGTTGAGGTCTGTCTTGTGACCAATTATATGGTCAGTTTTGGAGAAGGTACCATTAAGTGCTGAGAAAAAGGTATATTCTTTTGCTTTAGGATGAAATGTTCTATATATCTATATCTATATCTATATATCTATATCTATATATCTATATATCTATATATCTATATATATAGATATATAGATATCTATATATATAGATATATAGATATATAGATATATAGATATATATATATATATATCTGTTAAATTCAATTGGTCCAACGATTCAATTAGTTTCACTGGGTCCCTGTTTAGTTTCTGTTTTCCTGATCTGTCCACTGAGGAAACTGGAGTGTGGAAGTCACCCACAATTATTGTGTTAGATGCAATGTGTGCTTTGAGTTAGGAAAGTTTCTTTTACAAATGAGGGTACCCTTGCATTTGGGGCATAGATGTTCAGAATGGAGAGGTTTTTTGGGTGGATTTTTTCCTTTGACCAGTAAGAAGTGTCCTTTCATGTCTCTTTTGATGACTTTAGGTTCAAAGTCAATTTTATCTGATATTAGAATGGCTACCCTAGCTTGTTTCCCAAGACCATTCGCTTGTAAAATTGTTTTCCAGCCTTTTACTCTGAGGTAGTCCTTGTCTTTGGCCCTGAGGTGTGTTTCTTGTAAGCAGCAAAATGTAGGGTCCTGTTTATGTATCCAGTCTGTTAATCTATGTCTTTTTATTGGAGAATTGAGTCCATTGATTTTAACAGATATTAAGGGTTAGTAATTATTACATCCTGTTATTTTTGATGTTTTTTTTTTTTATATTTGAGTGGTTATCTTCTTTTGGGCTTGATGAAAGAAGTTTACTATCTTGCTTTTTCCAGGGTGTAGTTTCCCTCTTTGTATTGGTGTTTTCCACCTATTATCCTTTGTAGGGCTGGGTTTGTGGAAAGATATTGTGTAAATTTGGTTTTATCATGGAATATCTTGGTTTCTCCATCTATGGTGATTGAGAGTTTTGCTGGGTATAGTAGTCTTGGCTGGCATTTGTTTTCTCTTATAGTCTGCATGAGATCCACCCAGATCTTCTAGCTTTCACGGTCTCTGGTGAGAAGTCTGGTGTAATTCTAATCAGACTTCCTTTGTATGTTACTTGGCCTTTTTCTCTTACTGCTCTTAATATTCTTTCTTTGTTTAGTACATTTGGGGTTTTGAATATTATGTGACAGGAGGTACTTTTGTTCTGCTCCAGTCTATTTGGAGTTCTGTAGGCTTCTTGTATATTCATGGGCATCTCTCTCTTTAGGTTAGGGAAGTTTTATTCCATAATTTTGTTGAAGATATTTGCTGGCCCTTTAAGTTGTAAATCTTCACTCTCATTTATACCTATAATCCTTAGGTTTGGTCTTCTAATTGTGTTCTGGATTTCCTGGATGTTCTGGGATACAAGCTTTTTGTATTTTGCATTTTCTTTAACTGTTGAGTCCATGGTTTCTATGGTATCCTCTGCATCTGAGATTCTTTCTCCCATCTCTTGTATTCTGTTGTTGATATTTGTGTCTATGGCCCCTGATTTCTTCCAAAGGTTTCTATCTCCAAGGTTGTCTCTCTTTGTGATTTCTTAGTTGTTTCTACTTCTGTTTTTAGATCCTGGATGATTTAGCTCAGTTCCTTCACTTGTTTGTATTTTCTTGTATTTCTTTAACATATTTTTGTGTTTCCTCTTTCACGACTTCTGCTTGTTGACTCAATTTCTCCTGCATTTCTTTAAGTGATTTTTGCATTTCCTCTTCATTGGCTTCTATCTGTTGACCCCTATTCTCCTGAATTTCTTTAAGTGATTTTTGTATTTCCATTGTAAGGGCCTCTAACTTATTCATGTTCACCTGTATTTCTTTAAGAGCTTTATTTATGTCCTTTTTGTGCTCCTCTAACAGCATCATGACCAATGATTTTAAATCCAAATCTTGTTTTTCTGGTGTGTTGGGGTATCCAGGACTTGCTGTTGTTGGAGAATTGGGTTCAGATGCTGCCATATTGCCTTGATTTCTGTTAGTAACGTTTCTGCGTTTGCCTTTTGCCATCTGGTTATCTCTGATGTTAGTTGGTTAGTGACAGCAGTCACTGGCTGGTGCTTGAACCTCCTGTGGGCCTGTAAGGCTATTTCCACACTGCTGGATGACTGGGTTTTCCCTGGCACAAATTGCTGATGTGCTGCCCTACGCTTTGGTGTCATTGAAGCCCTAGTGTGTCCTGCCCCAAGCAATGTTATACTCGGGTTGTCTCTGTGTACCTGGTGTTGTCTGTCTGGTCCACCTGGTAGTAAAGATGGTAGATGACATGTGGAACCCCTTCAAGAGCTGATCACTCTGTAGGGCCAACAGTGCAGGATAGGGCTTGTTGCTGAGTTTCAAGTGCTCTGGGGATGCTGGTTCTCGAATGCCCCACTTCTACCAAATATCCTGCTCCTGTCTGTTCTTGAGTGAGTTTCAGGAAGTAGGATCTTCCCCGTGTCTGATATGTCACAGCTCTACTACATCTGATGGAAGTGGGCAGGGGCAATTAACCTGCTCCTGCCAGTTCTCTAGAGATTATTGGGTAGTATGATCTTCCCCGTGTCAGATATCGCACAGGTCTCTGGCTGAGCTGGCTGCTTGGTTATAGGAGCCAAGATGGTGGTGACCTCGGACCACAGGGCTCAGTCTAACCTCGGGACTCCCTGCAGTTTGGGCATTCCCCTGGCTGAGCTGGCTGAGCTGCCAGAGCCAAGATGGGGATACCTTGGACTGTAGGGCTCTGTCTAACCATGGGACCCACTGCAGGTCAGGCTCTTCCCTGGCTGAACAGCTGGAACCATTCTTCATTTTCTTTGACTATTGTATCAATGCTTTCTATGTTAAATTCTGCATCTGAGATTCTCTCTTCCATCTCTTGTATTCTGTTGATGCTTGGATCCATGACTCCTGACTTCTTTCCTAAGATTTCTATGTCCTGAGTTGTCTCCCTTTGTGATTTTGTTATTGTTTCTAACTCCTTCTTTAGATCCTGGATGGCTTTATTTAATTCCTTCACCTGTTTTGTTGTGTTTTCCCTTAGTTCTTCAAGGGCTTCTCGCTGTTTACTTGTGTTCTCTTGTATTTCTTTACGGAAGTTATTTATGTCCTTCTTGAAGCTCTCCATGATGCCCTCCATCAGCATCATGACCAGTGATTTTAATTCCAAATCTTGCTTTCCTGGTGTGTTGGGCTATCCAAGACATACTGTTGTTGGAGAATTGAGTTCAGATGGTGCCATGTTGCTTTGATTTCTGTTAGCAACGTTCCCAAGTTTGCCTTTTGCCATCTGATTATCTCTGGTGTTAGCTGGGCCTGCTGTCACCGGCTGGAGCTTGTCCCTCCCGTGACTGTGCCTGTAGGCCTATCTCAGTAACTTTGGGTGAGCTGCTTTCTCCTGGCTCAAATTGCTGTGGTGCTGCATAGTTCCTGGGTGCAGGTGTAGTCCTGGTGTGGTGTGTCCCAGGTGATCCTCTAATCTGGTGAAACCTGCCGATCAATCTGTTGCACAGTCACAGAAGCAAAGATGACAGCCGAGACCCACTATCTTGTAGTTTTATTTAGGTATGTATCTCTGTGGCCCCGATCAGCTCTGGATGCAGGTTGTGCTAGCTGTCTCCTCATTGGCTGCTGGGTGTATAGCTGGCTTCCTAAACTGCTTGGAGATGTCATGCACAGTGGTCAAGGCTGTTCCTGACCCAGAGGCAAAGACTGGAAGACTCTTGCCAGAGGCCTCTAGACTGGATCCTCTGCTCTGCTGGGCCGGACTCAACCTGTGCAGGCTGCCTTTTCTTAGTGGGATGCTCACACCCCTTCTTTATAAAGTATTGGAGAGGCCACAAATTCAAAACCCATACCTAAACATAATGAGAGCAATTTACTGCAAACCAACAGCCAATATGAATGTAAATGGAGAGATACTTGAAGCAAACACAGCATAGTTGGGGACCAGACAACCATGCCCACCCTCCCCATATCTATTCAATTTAGTACTCAGAAGTGCTAACTAGAACAATATGATAACAAAAAGAGGTCAACTCTTTTAAGAAAGAATTTGAAGATTTCAGAAAATGGAGAGAACTCCCATACTCGTGCATTGGCAGAATTAACATAGTAAAATGGACACACTGCCAAAGGCAATCTACAGATTCAATGCAATCTCCATTAAAATCCCAACACAATTTTTCAAAGAAATGGAAAGAGCAATTTTCAAATTTACCTAGAAAGGCAAACACACACACACAAAACAAGAATAGCAAAAACAATTCTTACCAGTAATAGAAATGCTGAGGGTATCACCATCCCTGACCTCAAGCTATACTACAGGACAACAGTAATAAAAACTGCATGGTATTGGTATAGAGACCGAAATATTGATCAACGGATAAAATTGAAGACCCAGAAATAAAACCACACACTTATAAACACTTGATCTTTGGGACAAGGAAGCCAAAAATATACAATGGAAAAAAGAAAGCATCTTCAATAATTGGTGCTGGTCTAATTGGCTGTCGATATGTAGAAAAATGAAAATATTTTTCACCTTGCATAACACTCATGTCCAAGTGGATCAAGAATCTCAACATAAAACCAGATTCACTGGGTGAAGTCAGAATGGCTAAAGTTAAAAACTCAGGAGACAGCAGGTGTTGGCAAGGATGTGGAGAAAGAGGAACACTCCTCCATTGCTGGTGGGGTTGCAAATTGGTACAACCACTCGGGAAATCAGTCTGGCATTTCCTCAGAAAACTAGGCACGACACTTCCAGAGGACCCTGCTATACCACTCCTGGGCATATACCCAGAGGATTCCCCAGCATGTAATAAGGATACATGCTCCAATATGTTCATAGGAGCCCTATTTATACTAGCCAGAAGCTGGAAAGAACCCATATGTCCCTCAATGGAGGAATGGATACAAAAAATGTAGTATGTATACACAACACTCATGTCCAAGTAGACCAAGAATCTCAACATAAAACCAGATTCAATGGAGTACTATTCAGCCATTAGAAACAATGAATTCATGAAATTCTTAGACAATGGATGGAGCTGGAGAACATGATCCTAAGTGAGGTAACCTAGTCTCAAAAGATCACTCATGGTATGCACTCACTGATAAGTGGATATTAACCTAGAAACTGGGAATACCCAAGACACAATTCACATATCAAATGATGCCCAAGAAGAAGGAAGGAGTGGCCCTGGGTTCTGGAAAGGCTCAGTGCAGCAGTGTAGGGCAATACCAGAACAGGGAAGTGGGAAGGGGTGGGTGGAGGAACAAGGCGAGGGGAGAGGGCTTATGGGCTTTCGGGGAGTGGGGAGCCAGGAAAGGGGAAATCATTTGAAATGTAAATAAAGAATATATCAAATAATAAAAAAAAACCAGATTCACTGAATCAAATAGAAGAGAAATCAGGAAAGAGCCTTGAACTCTTTGGCACAGGCAGAAATTTTCTAAACAGAATTCCAATGGCTCACACTCTAAGATCAAGAATTGATAAATGGAACCTCCTGAAACTGGAAAGCTTTTGTAAGGCAAAGGACATGGTTAATAAGACAAATCGGCAAACTATAGATTGAGAAAAAAATCTTCACTAACCCCATATCTGATAGAGGACTAATATCTAAAATATTAAAGAACTCAAGAAGCTAACCACCAAAAATCCAAACAACCCCATCAAAAATGGTGTATAATACTAAACAAAATTCATAACAGTAATCTCAAGGACTGAGGAGCATTTAAATAAATGTTCAAAGTACTTAGTGATCAGAGAAATTTGTGATAGCTAGAGCTAGAAACAACCTATGCCCCATGACAGAAGAATGGATACAGAAAATTTGGTTCATTTACATAATGGAATGCTACTCAACTATTAACGAGTGAGGACATCCTGAGTTTTGCTGACAAATGGACAGAACTAGAAAAGTTTATCCTGAATGAAGTAACTCAGACCCAAAATGGCATGCATGGTATGTACTCAGTGATAAGTAGAATGTAACCAAAAAAATTACAGAATACCAAAAATATAGTTTATAGAACTCAAAATGGTCAATGAGTGCAAGGGCCCAAGTGAGGACACCTCAGTCCCACTTGGGAGGGAGAACAAAGTAATCCCAAGTGGGTAGGAAGGAAGGGACTTTGAGGGGAGGGAGTGGAGGGAAGAGGTAAATCTGATCTGGTATTGGGTGATGGAAAAGGACTGAAGCCTTGAGGGCCAGCAGAAAGAAAGGAAAAAAGGCAACTTAGTGAGATAGGAGGTAGGGGGACCATCCAGAATGTATTAGAGACCTGGGAGGTGAGAGACTCTCAGGAATCAAAGGGAAGGACCTTAGATAAAATGCCTGACAGTAGGGAGAGAGAACTTATAGAAACCTATCTACAGCGGGAAAACAGGGCATCAAATGAGGTAGAGGGGGGCTATCTCACAGTCACAACTCTGACCCATAATTGTTCCTGTCTGAAAGAATTGCAGGGATGGAAATGGAGAGTAACCTGAGGAAAACAAGATCCAGCGACAGACCTATAGTGGGATCTGGCTCAAGGAGAGGTCTCAGGGCCTGATACTATAATTGAGGCTATGGAGTGCTCACAAAAAGGGACCTAGAATGACCGCATGTTGAAATACCCACTAAGCAGCTAAATGAGTCAGATGAAGATATTTGTATCCAATCAATGGACGGAAGCTGACAACCCCTGTGATTGAGTTAGGGGAATGATGGAAGAAGCTAAGGAGGGCAACCATGTAGGATGATGAACACTCTCAATCATCCTGAACCCCCGAGATCTCTCACACTACCAACTAGACCACCAACAAAGCAGTGTACACCAGCTGATATGAGGCCCCCAATGCATATACAACAGAGTTCTGCAGGGTCTGGGTTTAGTCAGAGGAGATTCACCACCAAGAGACTGTAGGCCCCAGGGCGTGGGGATGTCTGGTGGAATGAGATTTGGGGATGGGGACATCCTCATGGAAATGGGGGTTTGGGGAGTAGGGAAGGGGTATGGATTGTGTAACAGATGGAATAGGGAGGGAATAAAATGTGTAGTGTAAAATAATTAAATTTTTTAAAAAAAGAAAGAAAAAACAACAAAAAAGAAAATAGACAAAAAATGGATAAGTAAATAAGAATATTTTTAAGACAAGAAATCAATCACCTTATTTTACATATGATTATGTATACATGTACACACACACATATATAGATATAGATATAGATATAGATATAGATATAGATATAGATATAGATATAGATATAGATATTCTATCAAAGAAGTTTACCCAAGGGCCATCGATTATCTAAAAAAATCTCTATTATCAGGCAGGAGAAACTTGCTTTAAATGTGTTATATTTGGGAGTGCAGGATATTTCTAAATCAGTATAAGCCTTTGCTCTTGGTTACCTCCTAGAATTTGGAGGTAGAGCCCTATAGTTGAAGGTACCACAGACACTGGATTTTGAGCATTTGGGTGGCTCAGACCAAAAAGCTTCCTCCATAAAGAGTAGTTTTCACAGTACCAAAAATTCCTATGCAATTTGCCAAGAAAGGAAAGTAATCAATATTCCTATCCAGATGTGGTGCCTATGAATCACTGCAATAACAAGCATGACATATCCGTAACTGAGCAATAATGGAACTTGTATCTTAGCAGCAACCCCAACTTTCTAATTGGGCACTAGGCCTACACGAGAGAAGAGAAATTATGCCTGGTAATGTAAACTTAACCAATTACACATGGCTAGTGAAGTCATGGATCCTAGAGGAGAATAAATTACTACTTTCCTAAAGCAGTATAATTTCTAATTTTTTCTACTCTTATAACCACAAGTAAGTGTAGCTCTAGTCTATCACCCAAAATGCTTTTTTGTGTGGTAGTTAGATATAATGCCAGACCTAGATAAAACTCAGAACAATTGATACATATACAATGCAACCCCTACGCCTATGGCTCAAGGAACATTGCAGAAAAGAAGGTGGACAGACTGGCAGAACCAGAAGACCAGAAAGTCTGAAATGAGATGGTCTCATCTAGATATCACTGTGAAATCTCAATACTATGGCTGACTAAAGAAGAAATGAATAAACAAATTTGAATACCAGTTGCCATGCCATGAGCATGGAGGAAATCTCACATGGTCCCAGGAAATTAATAACTGTTTAGAGAAAAAATTAAAAAAGATAGACAAACACCAAAAGAAACTACACATTGAAAGAATGGATAAGTTACATTAAGTAACATTAAGAATATTTTTAAGACAGGAAAGCAATCACCTTATTTTACATATGATTATGTATACATGTGCATATATTCTATTAAATAAGTTTATCTCAGTAAATTCTTACTGAATACCAAGTGTCTAGCCATAAAAATATATACATACAAGTAGTACTGTATAAACCCAGCAGATTTTATTTATATACTTATCTGTGTATATGTAAGTGTGTGTGAGACTGCCTGCGAGTCTGTGTTTGTGCATGTAACAGAGAGAGAAAAAGAAAGAGAGAAGATAATTAAAGAAAAAGAGAGATGTGCTTTAGAGCAAGTGGTTTGAAGAACATGGGAGGAATGGTAGAAAAGAAACAGAGAGACATACTATAGTATTTTAATTAAAAATAGATCTTATACTCAACAAAATTGGAAAATATGAATGAAATGGAGATTTTTCTAGACACATACCAGGTGCAAAAGTTAAAATAATACATGATAACTCCTGAAGAAATAGAATGATTCATTAGTCTCCCGACGAAAAAATTCTCAGGACCAAATGGGTTTAGTGGAGAATTCTATCAGACTTTCAAAAAAGACCTAATACCAATACTCTTTAAACAATTCCATAAAATAGAAACAGAAGGAATACTACTCCATTCATTCCATGAAGCCACACTTACACTTATACCTAAAACAAACAAAGACCAAACAAAGAAAGAGAATTTCAGACCAATTTTCCTTATAAACACTGATGCAAAAATATTCAATAAAAATCTTGCCTGGTGTGAGGTGAAATATAAAGGTTGTTTTGATTTGCATTTCCCTGATGACTAAGGATGATGAACATATCTTTAGGTGCTTCTCAGCCATTAGATATTCCACAAATGAAAATTCTTTGTTTAGCTCTATACCCCATTTGTAAGGGGGATATTTGGCTCTCTGGAATCTACCTTCTTGAGTTCTTTGTATATATTGGATATTAGCCCTCTGCCAGATGTAGGGTTGGTAAAGCTCTTTTCCCAATTTGTTGGTTGCTGTTTCATCCTTTTGACAGTGTCCTCTGCCTTACAGAAACTTTGTAATTTTATGAGGTCCCATTTGTCAATTGTTGATCTTAGAGTGTAAGCTATTGGTGTTCTGTTCATGAAATTTTCCCCTGTGCCCATGTGCTCAAGGCTCTTCCCCAGTTTCTTTTCTATTAGTCTCAATGTGTCTGGTTTTATGTGGAGGTCCTTGATCTACTTGGAGTTGAGCTTAGTACAAGGAGATAAGAATGGATCGATTTGCATTCTTCTGCATGCTGAACCATTGAACCAGCCTCCAATTTAACCAGCACCATTTGTTGAAAAACTCAGGAGAAAACAGGTGCTGGTGAGGATGTGGAGAAAGAGGAATACTCCTCCACTGCTGGTGGGGTTGCAAGCTGGTACAACCACCCTGGAAATCAGTTTGGCGGTTCCTCAGAAAACTGGGCATAATCCTACTGGAGGACCCTGCTATACCACTCCTGGGTGTATACCCAGAGGATTCCCCAGCATGTAATAAGGACACATGCTCCACTATGTTCATGGCAGCCCTATTTATAATAGTCAGAAGCTAGAAAGTACCCAGATACCCATCAACAGATGAATGGATACAGAAAATGTGGTATATATACACAATGTAATACAGCTATTAAAAACAATGAATTCATGAAATTCTTAGGCAAGTGGATGGAACTGGAGAATGTCATCCTGAGTGAAGTGACCCAGTCACAAAAGAACACACATGGTATGCACTCACTGATAAATGGATATTAGCACAGAAGCTGTGAATATCCAAGAAAGAATTCATACATCTAATGATGCTCAAAAGAAGGAAGGAGAGGACCTTGGTCCTGAAAAGGCTCAGTGCAGCAGTGTAGGGGAATACCAGGACAGGGAAATGGGAAGGGGGTGATTGGGGAACAGGGGGAGTGAAGAGGGCTTATGGGACTTTTGGGGAGGGGGGATCCAGGAAATGGGATATCATTTGAAATGTAAATAAAGAATATATAAAATAAAAAAAACAAAAAACAAAAAAATAAAATTCTTGCCATCGGCGTCCAAGAACACATCAAAACGACCATTCACCACAATCAAATAGGCTTCGTCCCAGCGATACAGGAATGGTTCAATATACAGAAATCCATCATTGTAATCCACTATATAAACAAACTCAAAGAGAAAAACTACATGATCATCTCATTACATGCTGAAAAGCATTTGACAATATTCAGCATCCCTTAATGTTAAAAGTCTCGGAAAGATAAGGAATTCAAGGCCCATAGTAAAAGCAATGTACAATAAACCAGTAGCCAACATCATACTAAATAGAGAGAAACCTGAAGCAATCTAACTAAAATCAGGAATTAGACAAGGCTGCCCACTCTCTCCCTATCTATTCAATATAGTAATTAAAGTTCTAACTAGAGCAATTAGACAACAAAAGGAGGTCAACGGAATACAAATTAGAATGGAAGAAGTCGAAATATCACTATTTGCAGACAATATGACTGTATATTTAAGTGGCCCCCAAAATACCAACAGAGAACACCTAAAGCCAAAAATCAACTTCATCAAAGTGACTGGATATAAAATTAACTGAAACAAATCAGTAGCCTTCCTCTAATCAAAGGTTAAACAGACTGAGAAAGAAATTAGTTAAACAACAACCTTCATAAAAGTCAAAAATAATATTATATACCTTGGTATGACTCTAACCAAGCAGTGAAATATCTAAATGACAAGAACTTCAAGTCTCTGAAGAAAGAAATCAAAGAAGATCTCAGAAGACGGAAAGATCTTCCTCGTTCATGGATTGGCAGGATTAATATAGTAAATTTGGCCATCTTGCTGAAAGCAATCTACAGATTCAATGCAATACCCATCAAAATTACAACTCAATTCTTCATAGAGCTAGAAAGAGCAATCTGCAAATTCAATTGGAGTAACAAAAAACCCAGAATAGCAAAAACTATTCTCAACAATAAAAGTACTTGTGGGGAGAATCACCATCCCTGACTTCAAGGTGTATTACAGAGCAATAGTGATAAAAACTGCATGGTATTAGTACAGAGACAAACAGGAAGATCAATGGAATAGAATTGAAGACCCAGAAATGAAGCTATACACCTAAGGTCACTTAATATTTGACAAAGGAGCTAAAAACCATCCAGTAGAAAAAAGACAGCATTTTTAATACATTGTGCTAGTTCAACTGGCAGTTGCATGTAGAACAATGCAAATTGATCCATTATTATCTCCTTGTACGAAGTTCAAGTTCAAGTGGATCAAGAACAACCACATAATACCTGATACACTGAAACTTAAAAGAGGAGAAAGTAGGGAAGAGCCTGGAACACATGGGCACAGAGGAAATTTTTCTTAACAGAACACCAATGGCTTGTGCTCTAAGATCAAGAAGGCGGTTCCTCAGAAAATTGGGCAAGTAACTTCCGAAAGATCCTGCTATTCCACTCCTAGGCATATACCTAGAGGATTTCCCAGCATGTAATAAGGATATATGCTCGATTATGTTCATAGCAGCCCTATTTATAATAGCCAGAAGCTGGAAAGAACCAAGGTATCCCTCAACAGAAGAATGGATGCAAAAAATGTGGTATATATACACAATGGAGTACTATTCAGCCATTAGAAACAATGAATTCATGAAATTCTTAAGCAAATGAATGAAGCTGGAGAACATCATCCTAAGTGAGGTAACCCAGTCTCAAAAGATCAATCATGGTATGCACTCACTAATAAGTGGATATTAGCCTGGAAAACTGGAATACCCAAAACATAATCCACACATCAAATGAGGTACAAGAAGAATGGAGGAGTGGCCCCTGGTTCTGGAAAGACTCAGTGTAGCAGTATAAGGCAAAACCAGAACAGGGAAGTTGGAAATGGTGGATGGGAGAACAGGGGGAGGGAAGGGGGCTTATGTGACTTTCGGGAAGTGGGGGACCAGAAAAGGGGAAATCATTTGAAATGTAAATAAAAAATATATTGAATTAAAAAAAAGAAAAGGGACCTCATAAAATTGCAAAACTTCTGTAAGGCAAAGAACACTGTCAATAGGATAAAATGGCAACCAACAGACTGGGAAGAGATCTTTACCAATTCTATATCCAATTGAGGGCTATTATCCAGTATATACAAAGAACTCAAGAAACTTCAGTGAATCAAATAGCCTTATTAAAAATGGGGTACAGAGCTAAAGAATTTTCAACTGAGGAATATCAAATGACAGAGAAGCTCCTAACGAAATGTTCGACATCCTTAATTATCAGAGAAATGCAAATCGCTCTTTGCCTCATCTACTGGAAGAATGAATACCATTCTCATCAATCAGAATATCGACATTCCAGAAAATGTCAACATCACTCTGAAGGGGTGCACAGTCAATGTGAAGGGCCCCATGGGAACTCTGCTAATGGACTTTAATCACCTCAATGTAGAGCTGAGTCTTCTTGGGAAAAAGAAGAAAAGGCTCCAGGTTGACAAATGGTGGAGTAACAGAAATGAACTGGCCACTGTCAGAACCATCTGCACTCATGTTTCAAACATGATCAAGGGCGTTACACTGGGCTTGTGTCACAAGATGAGGACATTGTATGCTCACTTCTCCATCAACATCGTTACACAGGAGAATGGGTCTTTGGTTGAAATTCGAAATTTCTTGTGTGAGAAATATATCCACAGGGTTCAGATGAGGACAGGTGTTGCTTGTTCTGTCTATCAAGCCCAGAAGGATGAATCAATCCTTGAAGGAAATGATATTGAACTTATTTCAAATTCAGAGGCTCTTATTCAGCAAGCTACAACAGTTAAAAATAAGAATATGAGAAAGTTTTTGGATGGCATCTATGTGTCTGAGAAGAGAACTGTGCAGCAGGCTGGTGAGTGAAGCCTCAGTTTCCTAGCTCCAGAAACAAGATCCTGGTCACAAGTACAATTTGTTGACAATAAAGGACTTATATATTGGAAAAATAGAGAAATGCAAATCAAAACAACCTTGAGATTCCACCTCACACCAATCAGAATGGTTAACGTCAAAAACTCAGGTAACAGCAGATGCTGGAGTAGATCAGAGAAAGAGGAACACTTCTCATTTTTGGTGGGATTGCAAGCTGGTATAATCACTCTGGAAATCAGTCTGGTGGCTCCTCAGAAAATTGGACATAGTACTACCTGAGAACTCAGCTATACCACTCCTGGGCATACACCCAGAAGATGTTCCAACATGCAATAAGGACACATGCTCCAGTATGTTCATAGCAGCCTTATTTATAATAGCCAGAAGCTGGAAACAACCCAGATTGTCCCTCAACAGAGGAATGGTTACAGAAAATGTGGTATATTTACGCAATGGAGGACTATTCAACTATTAAAAACAATGACTTCATGAAATTTGTAGGCAAATGGATGGAAATAGAAAGTATAATCCTGAGTTCAGTAACCCAAATACAAAAGAACACACATGGTATGCACTCATTGATAAGTGGATATTAGCCCAAAAGCTCTGAATACAGAAGAGACAATTCACAGACCACATGAAGCTCAATAAGAAGGAAGACCAAAGTGTGGGTGCTTCAGTTCTTCTGAGAATGGGAACAAAATTCTCACAGGAGCAAATATGTAGATAAAGTGTAGAGCAGAGACTGAAAGAAAGGCCATCCATAGACTGTCCCACATGGGGATTCATTCCATATACAGTCACCAAACCCGGACACTATTGTGGATGCCAAGAAATGCTTGCTGAAAGGAGCCTGATATGGCTGTCTCCTGAGATGCCCTACCAGAGCCTTACAAATACTGAGGCAGATGACCACAGCCAACCATTGGACTGAGCATGGGGTACCCAATGGATGATTTAGAGAAAAGACTGAAGGAGCTGAAGGGATTTGCAACCTCATAGGAAGGACAACAATACCAACCAATCAGAGCCCCCACCCCTGGAGCTCCCAGGGACTAAGCCTTCAATCAAGAGGTACACATGGCTCTAGCTGCATATGTAGCAGAGGATTGCCTTGTCAGGTATCAAGGTGAGGAGAGGTCCTTGGTCCTATGAAGGCTCCATAGATGTCCCAGTGTAGGGGAATCGAGGGTGGGGAGATGGGAGTGGGGTGGGTGGTGGAACACCCTCACAAAAGCAGGGGAGGATGGGATAGGGGCTTTCCAGGAGGGAGGGGGGAACTGTGAAAATGGACAACATTTGAAATGTAAATAAAGAATATATCCAATAAAAAATAAAATAAAATAAAAATAAAGTTTTAAAACGAAAACCCATTTCATGGTAAGCAGTCGAAAAGTTAATAATCACTTTCTATTTTGTCTTCCATATACTAAGTACTTGAATTTTGAAGAATAATTTGCATCTATTCTCAGTACCTTTACAAGACCAGTCAACACTTTTGTATTTATATTTGGCAGATAGTTAAAGATGGGCTAACACAAAGTAGTGACTTCTTCAACAAAATGTAATAAAAGATTTCAACCTTTCTTTTATATCTGGTTTGCACCTTATGTTTATCAGTTTTTTTTCATGTCTGTGACACACAGTGAGGTGACATAGAGCATGGTAGAGTCAACAGAATAGGGAAAACATTAAGAAACAGCCAGCATTGCCCTTAAAGTTTAAATTTCTATTGTGGATCACCTAGTTCCAAGGTTATGGCCAGGCTGCTATGATACAAAAGAGGCACAACAGGGAAAAATATAAAAACAGGATAAAAATCAGTTAGGAGAGATGACATAAAAACAGACCATGCCTCGCTCTCCTTATCAGCCATCAAGCCAAACAGAGAGTGCTGAAAGTGTTGAATCAATTTCCTGAGGGGGAAAGGGGAGCTTTTGCAAAATTATTAAGAACATCTGGAAAAAGTCTTTCTCATTGGCCAGCATAGGTTCTTAGGGTAAATCTTCGAGTTCAGTGTTTTGTAGTTAGTTTCTGGTTGTCACGGTGAACTAAACATAACAAAAAGTACTCTTTCCTTGCTCAGATCACTCATCATGATTCCAGCTCCAGGAAAAAAATGACATCGCACATTAGCTTTATTATATTTCTTTTCACTTTTTCCTTGTTTGTATTTTTAGGATTCTATATTAATTATCTTCTCTCCCTGCTTCCAGTAAAGTCATCTGACAGTCAGAAAAAAAAGGAACAGCCTCACCATTTCTTTCTGAATTATTCCTCTTCTTAACTCTCCACCCAGCACTCTCCTAGCTGCTCCCACCACTGACAATGCATAACACACATATATACACAAACACAGTGAAATATTCATACTTTCACTAGAGGTATTGTCTGTAAATATAGCAATCTTTATACTGACTTAAAAATATAAGATAAATATCAAGAAGCAGTATTATCTACCACATGCCATGAACTGTACATTTTTAACTACCATTTCTTGTCACAAACATTGCCTCAAGGATTGTATTAATCTTCATTTTACAAATCATCCAACTGAGGCTTGAAAATGGCAAGGGGAATAAACTAGAAACCAGTGCCAAATATATCTGGCTCCAAAGCAACAACACTTTATGCATTGTATCCTCTCATTGTGAAAGAAACAAAATGTCATCAAGACAGGATGAATGCTAAACCAATTTAATGTCTTATTTAATTCTCACAACACATGTCCCCATTAGTTGTTAACTCCATCCTTTAGATGAAGAAAACAATTCTCATTTTCCAGTGTATAAAATAAATTTGTAGCAATGAATTAACAAGGAATTAAGACACTATTATATAAAATGTCTAGCACCACATTTTGCACTAATCAGAAGTGTAATATTAGTTACCCTCCTCCTCTGAGGTGAATGAATTTAGATATGAGTTTGAACATTCTTAGAGTGGATTTAACTGACTCTGAACATGCTTAGTATCATGCTCAGTTTCAAAATGACCCAAGCCTAGTTCCCTATTTAGAAAACTATATTCAGATGAATTGTGTCCATCTTGAGGCATGTATTCCTGTGGCTCATAAGCTAAAAATGGTTTAATGATATTTAATAGGCTGTAAGAAGAAAAAGAAGAGTATAAAGAAGTAAAAGCGACAGTGTGTGGTCCACAGGCCTAAAATGCTCCCTGATCCTTTAAAAATGCTTGCCAAATTCTGCACTAGTCCCCTAGCATAGTGTTAAATTTACATATAGCAATTAGGCTATGATAGTTGTTTCCTTTCAGCCTTATCTTTCTTATTCCTTTCTCTACTGGTAGCTTCTTCTCATACGGGATGAACACTTAATCCAAATCTGACTAAATCTTATATGGCGTTTTTTTCTGACAATGGTGATTGTTGTAGCTCAAATGGAGCCAATTTGAGTCTTTCTCTGATATGTGTAAATTTAGTTACTACTTTTCATCAACACCACTATGCCAAGGTTCATAGGAGCTGTATTTACTGCCATGTGGAAAAGTACTGTCTGAAATAAGAGAGCATGGGAGATATTTGAATTCAGGTATTAAGATGAGAGATAAAACAAAAACAGTCATGAGATCTTATAGCATCTTTGTTCTGATATTGAAGCATTTATTCTTTGGGGTTTTACTTCAATTTCATGACTCACCTTAAGACTTCTTACAAAGATATCTCAGTACTTTCTTTTTAAAGAAAGATCTACCTAATATTTTGTTCATTTCATTTTTTCCCAGTCTAGACACAACAATAACAACAACAAAATCCTTTTCCAGTAGATAAAACAGGACAAAATCCTGCTCCAACAGGATAAAAAATTTGTTATAATCAGCATCATACCAGCATCTTACTTTATAGCTGTA
Organism: Apodemus sylvaticus; assembly: GCF_947179515.1. Classification (NCBI taxonomy): domain Eukaryota; kingdom Metazoa; phylum Chordata; class Mammalia; order Rodentia; family Muridae; genus Apodemus; species Apodemus sylvaticus. The sequence goes on along the minus strand of NC_067495.1, from coordinate 58,036,783 downwards.
TGAATTTTAGGAACTGGCAGTATGCCATTAACATCCTAAAATTAGGATAGTAATACCCATATAATAAAGTTTTCTGAGAAGCAGGCAGGTAAACTAAATGTACAAAAGAATCGTAATAAAGGCAGCAGTACATGCTCACAAATATATGAGTTCTTTTCTCTAATGGCAAGGTCTAACTCATCAGCTGATTTCCAGACAAGGAAAATGTCCATGACTCATAGCTGCCCAGCTGTTTCTTGGTGACTCTTGACTGTAATAAACCTGTCAGATTCCTACTCTATAAATCAAATCTTGAACTCGGCAGCTAGTATGACAGGTGTAGTTTAGTAGCGGAGGCTGAAGAAATCACTGAAACTCATGATACATCTTGATTCAAGACAATTTCCTCTTGCCACACCTTATCTAACTTCATATATTGCATATTTTGTAACTCTCTAGACTGTCTACTCATTAAAATAAGCCTTTCCATTTTAAACCAGTTCACATAATCATGAACAAAATGTGTTCTGGTTTCCCTGATGTGGACAGTAAAGCAAGAATTAGCACATCCTTTTATAAAAGGATGATGATGATGATGATGATGATGATGATGATGAAGCTTTTTATTAATTATTTTATTTACATTTCAAATATTGTCCCCCATCCTGGTCCCTCCTCCACACACACCCACCCTATATCCTAACCTTTGCTTCTAAAAGAGTGCTCCACAACCAACCCACCCACTCCCACCCCATCCCTTTAGCATCCCCCTTCTCTGGGGCATCAAGCCTCCACAGGGCCAAACACATCCCCTCCCACCGAGGCCAGACAAGGCAGCCTTCTGCTACATAAGTAGAGGAGTCCATGAACCAAACCATTTATGCTCTTCGTTTGTAGACCCTGGGAATGTAGGGGGGAGGGGTGGGTCTGGTTACTTGATACTGTTGTTTTTCCTATGGGGTTGCAATCTCCCTTGAGCTCCTTCAATCCTTTCCCTAATTCTTCCATAGAGATCCCCAGTCTCAGTCCAATAGCTGGCTGTAAGTATATGCATCTGTCTCAGTCAAGTGCAGGTAGAGCTTCTCAGAGGACAGTCATGCCAGGCTCCTGTTTGCAAGTACACCTTGGCAACAGCAATAGTGTTGGGGATTGGTGTCTTCTCATGGCATGGATCCCAAATTCGGGAAGTGTCTGGATGGCCTTTCCTTCATTCTCTGCTCCATTTTTTGTCCCTATATTTCCTTTAGACAGGAGTAATTCTGGGTCAAAAAAATTGTGAAGGACAGGTGGCCCCCTTTCCCTCAACTGGAGGTAGTCTCTTCAGGTTCCATCTCCTCACTGTTTGGCATTTCAGCTATTATCATCCCATTGTGTCCTGGGAGTCCACCCCCCCCCCCCGCCCTCCCCCCCCCCCCCCCCCCCCGCAAAGCTGGTATCTGGGACTTCTTAGTTGTTCCTGTTGTTCCGCAGCCTGCACTGCTGCATACTTATGCTCATTCTTCTGGTCCTCTGGGCTTCCCTCCTGTCTCTGATATCCCACCAGTCCTCATCCTGCCTCCCTTTTCCCCTTCCATCCCATCTCCCAGCCAATTGCCTCCTTCCTTCTGCCTCCTGTGATTATTTGTTCCTTTTCTAAGTGGGATTAAAGCATACATACTTGGGCCTTCTTCCTTGTTAAGCTTCTATGGTCTGTGAGTTGTATCATGGGTGTTCTGAACTTATTAGTTAATGTCCACTTATCAGTGAGTACCATGTATGTCCTTTTGGGTCTGGGTTAACTCACTCAGGATGATATTTTCTAGTACCATCCATTTGCCTGCAAAATTTGTGATGTCATCATTTTAAATAGTTGAGTATTATTCAATTGGGTCAATGTACCACATTTTCTTTATTATTCAGTTGAAGGGACATCTGGGTTATTTCAGGTTTCTCTTTTATTAGATTCAGTGTATCTGGTTCTTGATCTTCTTGTCCTTGAGCTTTTTACAAGGAGATAAATATGGATCAATTTGCCTTCTTCTATATGCAGACTGTCATTTAGACCATCACCATTTGTTGATGCTTTTCTTTTTTTCCCACTGGGGTGGTTTTTAGCTTCTTTGTCAAAGAAGTCAAGATATTGCTACTTGTGGGTGATATGATAGTGTCCATAAATGACTCCCAAAATTCTACCAGAGAACACCTACAGTGATAAACAAGCTCAGCAAAGTGACTGGATATAAAATTAACTCAAACAAAATTATTAGCCTTCCTCTATACAAAGGATGAATGGGCTGAGAAAGAAATTAGGGAAACAACACCCTTCACAATCCTAACAAATAATATAAAATATCTTGGTGTACCTCTAACCAAGCAAGTCAAAGATCTGTATGACAAGAACTTCAAGTATCTGAAGAAAGAAACAGAAGACCTCAGAAGATGGAAAGTTCTTCTATGCTGATAGATTGATAGGATCAACATAGTGATAATGGCCATCTTACCAAAATAAATATATAGATTCAATGCAATCCCCCATCAAGATACCAGATCAATTCTTCACAGAGGCAAAAAAAGCAATTCTCAAGTTCATATAGAATAACAAAAATCTCAGGATATCGAAAACAATTCTCAACAATAAAAGAACTTCTGGGGAAATCACCATCCCTGACCTCAAGCTGTACTACAGACCAATATTGATAAAAACATCAAGGCATTGGTGCAGAGACAAACAGGTCAACCAATGAAGTAGAACTGAAGCCACAGAAATAAACTCACATACCTATGGACACTTGATCTTTAGCATAGTTTTATTATTTTAAAGAGACAGATTCACAGCACAATGAACAAAACACAACACACACATACAGAGATTAATTCATTAATTTTTAAGAGAAAAATAATTACAGAGTAATAAGGGAACTTCTAGATTTCATACTTGCACCAAAATAGGTCATAAATATTAGAAGAAAAATCCTTCCAAATATACACACCAGAATAGCAAATACTGGCAACCAGCAAGATGCTTTGAGGTACATAGCTAGAAGTGGCAGCTTAATTTGGAAGAAGATCATCTGAATATCCTACAGAAAGAAATAACTGTCAGGGAAGCTCCCAGATAACTCACAGATACTCTCCCAACAGTAGAGTATCCAGTCTCCATTGTCCTGAGAAAAAGCCAGATTGTAATGTGAAGGACATCAAATATGAGCAAGCAGTGGTTTATCCTTATCATTTTATTCTTTCCTTCTCCTAAGACCAAAGTACTTGGGTCATAGAAAAAGAAGTGGAAAAATATATCACTGTAACTTTGTACTTGTAGACACACAAACATACATATGTGCATACCAAACCTATGTTCCAGAATGGAACGCTGAAAGGAATATTCTATGCAATTTTTACAATTGTGGCTCTTGAAACTTTGAACTTGGACTGTGACACAAATAGAAACATTTGAAACTGACTTGACAATAAGATTGTAGAATGGGTCAACTTTTAGTAAATAGCTATGCAATCTGATAAAAATATTTGAATGAACCCATCACTTCACCAAAATAGATAATTTAAGCTAATACAAAAAGTTATTAATGGAATTTTAAAAATCTTTTATACTGAGTTACAGTGTTCTACAAACCAGTTGCATATGAATCATAATATGTCCAGTTTCTCCAAATACTCCAAATGGTTTCTATATTAGCTCAGTATAAATTACAACTTGCCTAGGAAGAAAAAAGCCTTGCCTGATCTCTCCTATCTATCTATCTATCTATCTATCTATCTATCTATCTATCTATCTATCTCTCATATACTATATCTGCCATTTTATTTCTTTTTATTGGCTATATTATTTATTTACATTTCAAATGTTATCCATTTTCACAGTTTCTCCCCCACCTGGATACCTGGATAGCCCCTATCCCATCCTCCCTTCCCATACTTTTTTTTCCCCTTTTTTTTTATTCGATATAATTTATTTACATTTCAAATGATTTCCCATTTTCTAGCCCCCCACTCCCTGAAAGTCCCGTAAGCCCCCTTCTCTTCCCCTGTCCTCCCACCCACCCCTTCCCACTTCCCGTTCTGGTTTTGCTGAATACTGCTTCACTGAGTCTTTCCAGAACAAGGGGCCACTCCTCCTTTCTTCTTGTACCTCATTTGATGTGTGGGTTATGTTTTGGGTATTCCAGTTTTCTAGGTTAATATCCACTTATTAGTGAGTGCATACCGTGATTCACCTTTTGAGTCTGGGTTACCTCACTTAGTATGATGTTCTCTAGCTCCATCCATTTGCCTAAGAATTTCATGAATTCATTGTTTCTAATGGCTGAATAGTACTCCATTGTGTAGATATACCACATTTTTTGCATCCAACCTTCTGTTGAGGGATACCTGGGCTCTTTCCAGCATCTGGCAATTATAAATAGGGCTGCTATGAACATAGTAGAGCATGTATCCTTATTACATGGTGGGGAATCCTCTGGGTATATGCCCAGGAGTGGTATAGCAGGATCTTCTGGAAGTGATGTGCCCAGTTTTCGGAGGAACCAGCCGACTGATTTCCAGAGTACTTGTACCAATTTGCAACCCCACCAGCAGTGGAGGACTGTTCCTCTTTCTCCACACCCTCTCCAACACCTGCTGTCTCCTGAATTTTTAATCTTAGCCATTCAGACTGGTGTAAGATGAAATCTCAGGGTTGTTTGATTTGCATTTCCCTAATGACTAATGAAGTTGAGCATTTTTTAAGATGCTTCTCCGCCATCCGAAGTTCTTCAGGTGCGAATACCTTGTTTAACTCTGTACCCCATTTTTTAATAGGGTTGTTTGGTTTTCTGGAGTCTAACTTCTTGAGTTCTTTATATATATATATATTGGATATTAGCCCTCTATCTGATGTAGGATTGGTGAAGATCTTTTCCCAATTTGTTGGTTGCCGATTTGTCCTCTTGATGGTGTCCTTTGCCTTACAGAAACTTTGTAATTTTATGAGGTCCCATTTGTCAATTCTTGCTCTTAGAGCATACGCTATTGGTGTTCTGTTCAGAAACTTTCTCCCTGTACCGATGTCCTCAAGGATCTTCCCCAGTTTCTTTTCTATTAGCTTCAGAGTGTCTGGCTTTATGTGGAGGTCCTTGATCCATTTGGATTTGAGCTTAGTACAAGGAGACAAGGATGGATCAATTCGCATTCTTCTGCATGCTGACCTCCAGTTGAACCAGCACCATTTGTTGAAAAGGCTATCTTTTTTCCATTGGATGTTTTCAGCCTCTTTGTCGAGGATCAAGTGGCTATAGGTGTGTGGGTTCATTTCTGGATCTTCAATCCTGTTCCATTGATCCTCATGCCTGTCACTGTACCAATACCATGCAGTTTTTAACACTATTGCTCTGTAGTATTGCTTGAGGTCAGGGATACTGATTCCCCCAGATTTTCTTTTGTTGCTGAGAATAGTTTTAGCTATCCTGGGTTTTTTGTTGTTCCAGATGAATTTGATAATTGCTCTTTCTAACTCTGTGAAGAATTGAGTTGGGATTTTGATGGGTATTGCACTGAATCTGTATATTGCTTTTGGCAAAATGGCCATTTTAACTATATTGATTCTACCGATCCATGAGCATGGGAGGTTTTCCCATTTTTTGAGGTCTTCTTCCATTTCCTTCTTCAGAGTCTTGAAGTTCTTGTCATACAGATCTTTCACATGTTTGGTAAGAGTCACCCCAAGATACTTTATACAGTTTGTGGCTATTGTGAAGGGGGTCATTTCCCTAATTTCTTTCTCAGCCTGCTTATCCTTTGAGTATAGGAAGGCCACTGATTTGCTTGAGTTGATTTCATAACCTGCCACTTTGCTGAAGTTGTTTATCAGCTGTAGGAGCTCTCTAGTGGAGTTTTTTGGGTCACTTAGGTAGACTATCATGTCGTCTGCAAATAATGATAGTTTGACTTCTTCCTTTCCAATTTGTATCCCTTTGACCTCCTTATGCTGTCGAATTGCCCGAGCTAGTACCTCAAGTACAATATTGAAAAGATAAGGAGAAAGGGGGCAGCCCTGTCTAGTCCCTGATTTTAGTGGGATTGCTTCAAGTTTCTCTCCATTTGGTTTGATGCTGGCTACCGGTTTGCTGTATATTGCTTTTACTATGTTTAGGTATGGGCCTTGAATTCCTGTTCTCTCCAAGACTTTAAGCATGAAAGGATGCTGAATTTTGTCAAATGCTTTTTCAGCATCCAATGAAATGACCATGTGGTTTTGTTCTTTGAGTTTGTTTATGTAGTGGATTGCATTGATGGATTTCCGTATATTGAACCAACCCTGCATTCCCGGGATAAAGCCTACTTGATCATGGTGGATGATCGTTTTGATGTGTTCTTGGATTCGGTTGGCAAGAATTTTATTGAGTATTTTTGCATCGATGTTCATAAGGGAAATTGGTCTGAAGTTCTCTTTCTTTGTTGGATCTTTGTGTGGCTTTGGTATCAGCGTAATTGTGGCTTCGTAGAAGGAATTGGGTAGTGTTCCTTCTGTTTCTATTTTGTGAAATAGTTTGAAGAGTATTGGTGTTAACTCTTCTTTGAAGGTCTGGTAGAATTCTGCACTGAAACCATCTGGTCCTGTGCTTTTTTTGGTTGGAAGACTTTCTATGACTCCTTCTATTTCTTTAGGCATTATGGGACTGTTTAGATGGTCTAGTTGGTCCTGATTTAATTTTGGTATTTGGTATCTGTCAAGGAAATTGTCTGTTTCCTCCAGATTCTCCAGTTGTGTTGAGTACAGGCTCTTGTAGTAGGATCTGATGATTTTTTGGATTTCCTCAGTTTCCGTTGTTATATCTCCCTTTTTATTTCTACTTTGTTAATTTGGATACTTTCTCTGTGCCCTTTGGTCAGACTGGCTAAGGGTTTATCTATCTTGTTGCTTTTCTCAAAGAACCAGCTCCTGGTTTTGTTGATTTTTTGTATGGTTCTCTTTGTTTCTACTTGATTGATTTCGGACCTGAGTTTGATGATTTCCTGCCTTCTACTCCTCCTGGGTGAAATAGCTTCTTTTTGTTCTAGGGCTTTCAGGTGTGTCATTAAGCTGGTAATGTATGCTCTCTTGATTTTCTTTTTGGAGGCACTCAGGGCTATGAGTTTTCCTCTTAGCACTGCTTTCATTATGTCCCATAGATTTGGGTATGTTGTGTTTTCATTTTCATTGTGTTCTAAAAAGTCTTTAATTTCTTTCTTTATTTCTTCCTTGACCAAGGTATCATTGAGTAGAGTATTGCTCAGTTTCCATGTGTATGTGGGTTTTCTGTTGTTTCTGTTGTTATTGAAGACCACTTTTACTCCATAGTGATGAGATAGGAGGCATGGGATTAGTTCGATCTTCTTATATTTGTTTAGGTCTGTCTTGTGACCAATTATATGGTCGATTTTGGAGAAGGTACCATGAGGTGCTGAGAAAAAAGGTATATTCTTTTGTTTTAGGATAGAATGTTCTATATATATCTGTTAAATCTAATTGGTCCAAAGCTTCAATTAGTTTCATTGTGTCCCTGTTTAGTTTCTGTTTTCCTGATCGGTACATTGAGGAAAGTGCAGTGTTGAAGTCACCCACAATTATTGAGTTAGGTGCAATATGTGCTTTGAGTTTTAATAAAGTTTCTTTCACGAAAGAGGGTGCCCTTGCATTTGGAGCATGGATGTTCAGGATTGAGAGTTCTTCTTGTTGTATTTTTCCTTTTACCAGCAAGAAGTGTCCCTCAGAGTCTCTTTTGATGACTTTGGGTTGAAAGTCAATTTTATCTGATATTAAAATGGCTACTCCAGCTTGTTTCCTGAGACCATTTGCTTGTAAAATTGTCTTCCAGCCTTTTACTCTAAGGTAGTGTTTGTCTTTGACCCTGAGGTGTGTTTCCTGTAAGCAGCAAAATGTAGGGTCCTGTTTACGTATCCAGTCAGTTAGTCTGTGTCTTTTTATTGGGGAATTAAGTCCATTGATGTTAAGAGATATTAAGGAATAGTGATTGTTACTTCCTATCATTTTTGACGTTATTTTTTAAATTTGATTGCTTAACTTCTTTTGGGTTTGATGAAAGGTTACTATCTTGCTTTTTCCAGGGTGAAGTTTCCCTCCTTGTATTGGTGTTGTCCTCCTATTATCCTTTTTAGGGCTGGGTTTGTGGATAGATATTGGGTAAACTTGGTTTTGTCATGAAATATCTTAGTTTCTCCATCTATGGTGATTGAGAGTTTTGCTGGATATAGTAGTTTTGGTTGGCATTTGTGTTCTCTTAGAGTCTGTATGAGATCTGCCCAGGACCTTCTAGCCTTCATAGTCTCAGGTGAAAATTCTGCTGTGATTCTGATAGGTCTTCCTTTATATGTTTCTTGGCCTTTTTCTCTTACTGCCTTTAATATTCTTTCTTTGTTTAGTACATTTGGTGTTTTGATTATTATGTGACGGGAAGTATTTCTGTTCTGGTCCAGTCTGTTTGGAGTTCTGTAGGCTTCTTCTATATTCATGTGCATCATTCCCTTTAGGTTAGGGAATTTTTCTTCCATAATTTTATTGAAGATATTTGCTGGCCCTTTAAGTTGTAAATCTTCACTCTCATCTATGCCTATAATCCTTAGGTTTGGTCTTCTCATTGTGTCCTGGATTTCCTGGATATTTTGGGTTACAAGCTTTTTGCATTTTGCATTTTCTTTAACTGTTGAGTCCATGGTTTCTATGGAATCTTCAGCATCTGAGATTCTTTCTTCTGTCTCTTGTATTCTGTTGTTGATATTTGCATCTCTGTCCCCTGATTTCTTCCCAAGGCTTTCTATCTCCAAAGTTGTCTCCCTTTGAGTTTTCTTAGTTGTTTCTACTTCTGATTTTAGATCCTGGATGGTTTTGCTTAGCTCCTTCACTTGCTTGTTTGTGCTTTACTGTAATTCTTTAAGAGATTTTTGTGTTTCCTCTTTCATGACCTCAGCCTGTTGACCAAAGTTCTCCTGTATTTCTTTAAGTGTTTTTTGCGTTTCCTCCTTGTTGGCTTTTGTATTCTCCTGGATTTCTTTCAATGATTTTTGTGTTTCCCTTGCAAGGGCTTCTAACTTTTGATCCATTTTCTCCTGAATTTATTTAAGTATGTCCTTCATGTGTTCCTGTACCAGCATCATGACCAGTGATTTTAAATCCAAATCTTCTTTTACTGGTGTGATGGGGTATTCAGGACATGCTGGTAGAGGAGAATTGGGTTCAGATGTTGCCATATTGCCTTGATTTCTGTTAGTGACGTTCCTGCGTTTGCCTTTTGCCATCTAGTTCTCACTGGTGTTACTTGGTCTTGTCAGTGCTGGACTCACCAGTGCAAGCTTCCCCTTCCCAGTTGGCCTCTGGTGCACAGCTTACCCCCTGTACTGCCTATAGACAGGGTGCTGCTGCCCAGGCTGTTCAGATCCCGAAGCAGGCACCCGAAGGCTCCCGCTGGGGTCCGCTGGATTCACTGGAGCACACCGACTTCTCCCAGCTGGCTGCCTGGAAGCCCAGCTAGCCTCTTGCAGGACCTGGAGATGTGGTTTGGCCGCCCATGCTGATCTGGATCCAGAAGCGGAGAGAGTTGAGCTGAGGGCTTCCGCCTGAGGCCTTGCCCCAGGTTGTGTCTGTGGACCAGATGGAGCCCGTGTGCACCCCCAGGGAGCGCCGAAGGTGTATGCTGCTGTGACCTCCCCTGTGTTCTGCTCACTCCGCTGGGCAGCCGATCCCCCAACCGGGCTGGCACACCCAAGGTTAGCCTGGCCGCTCAGGCCCTGAGTCCAGGCAAAAGCCTGGGAGGCCAAGGTCCGAGCAAAGTTCCCCTAGGGCTATGACTGTTAATTGGGTCCACCAGGTGACCGGGATGGCAGGCGTGCGTGCCCGTGCTCCCTGAAAGCACCGGGAGAGTCTGCTATGCTAACAATCCCCTGGGCGGGTTGACTCACAGATGGCCCACCAAGCCGCCCAGTTCTTGGGGTCAGTCCTCGGCCTTTTGGGGCCTAGAACTCCGCTTTGTTAGCCTCAGGCTATGCCTGTTATGGCTCTGCCTGCCAGAGCTCTCTGTCGTCCTGCAGGCAAAATGGCGGTGCGCGCGCGCGCGCGCGCGCGCGCGCGCACAGGCCCTGAGCAAAAAACCTCCTGGCTGGGTTGGCACCCCGATGGCCCCCTGAACAGCCCAGGGCCTGGGTGCAGGCCAATGCCCGTTGGGCTCAGACCCCCGCGGTGTTGGCCTCGGATTATGTTTATGTACCTCAGTCTGTCCGATGTCTCTTGAGTCCGAAACCAAGATGGAGATGAGCCTCTCCTGACTGGTGGGAGGACGAGTTCTGAAGTGGCTTCCGTGCAGCGAAAGGCGCTGCACAACCGCAGCTGCTTGCCGCCCGTCTGGTCAGCGAAGGTCAGTGGTCGTGGACGCAGGGCCTAACTGGACCCTGTGTCGCCTTGGCTCCACTGCTGATGGCCCTTCAGCTGGACCAGCCACTGCTGCACTGCCGCTGCCCCCTTCCCCTACCTCTATAAGGGTATTCCTTCACCTGCCTCACTCCCATCTCCCCGCCCTTGATTCCCCTACACTGGGGCATCATTTGAGTCTTCATAGGACCAAGGACCTCTCCTCCCCTTGATGCCTGACAAAGCAATCCTCTGCCACATATGCAGCTAGAGCCATGTGTACCACTTGGTTGAAGTGAGGGCCTAGTCCTTGGTAGCTCTGGGAGGTCTGGTTGGTTGATATTGTTGTTCTTCCTATGAGGTTGCAAACCCCTTCAGCTCCTTTAGTCCTTTCTCTAACCCCTCCATTGGGGACCCTGTGCTCAGTACAATGGTTGGCTGTGAGCATCTGCCTCTGTATTTGTAAGGCCCTGTTGGGATCTCTCAGGAGACAGCCATATCAGGCTCCTTTCACCAAGCATTTCTTCGATCTTTCAAGTCTTTATCTATAGTGTCATAATCACACTGACTCTTCTTTAACTCACCTAAACTGTTCCCATGCTTGTGAGTTTCTTTGATTTATCTATAGCTCTCATCCCTAGATTTCATAGAACCACTCCTTATATAGATTTGGCCTTGTTGGAGGAAGTGTATCACTGGGAGGGGGTGGACATTGGTGTTTCTAATTCTCAAAACAGACCCAGAGTAACTTCATTTTGCTGCCTGCTGGTCCTGATGTAGAACTCTCAGCTACCTCTCTAGCACCATTATTGCCCCCAAGCCACAATGCTGCATTGATAATGTACTAAACCTCTCAATATAGCTAGGTCATAATTAAATATTTTCTTTTATAAGAGTTGCTTTGGGAGTCAGTGTGCTCTGGTGAGTCCAGCAGGCCCGGGCGGGAGCCTTCAGTTGTCTGCTTCAGGATCTGAACAGCCTGGGGCACAGCACTCGTCTCCAGGAAGTGCAAAAGGCCTGGTGTGCACCCGGAGGCAGACTGGGAGCACACATCTTGCTCTGGTGGGTCAGCACCACAGAGCTTAAGTTCCAGTCCTGATGCCTCTGGCAGGAACCTTCAGATCTCTGCTTCGGGATCCAGAACAGCCTGGGCTACAACACCACATCTCCAGGTCCGGCAAGAGGCCAGAGGGGCACCTGGGAGGCCGGCTGGGAGGAGTCAGTGTGATCTGGTGAGTCCAGCAGACCCAAGGCAGGAGCCTTCAGGTGTCTGCTTCGGATCTGAACAGCCTGGGCCACAGCACCCTGTCTCCAGGCAGTACAGGAGGTCAGCTGTGCACCAGAGGCCAGCTGGGAAGGGGCAGCTTGCACTGCTGAGTCCAGCATTGACAAGACCAACTAACACCAGCGAGGACTAGATGGCAAAAGGCAAATGCAGGAACGTCACTAACAGAAATCAAGGCAATATGGCAGCATCTGAACCCAATTCTCCTTTAACAGCATGTCCTGGATACTCCATCACACCAGACAAAAAAGATCTGGATTTAAAATCACTGGTCATGATGCTGGTACAGGAACACATGAAGGACATACTTAAAGAAATTCAGGAGAAAATAGATCAAAAGTTAGAAGCCCTTACAAGGGAAACACAAAAATCATCGAAAGAAATTCAGGAGAATACAAAAGCCAATAAGGAGGAAACACAAAAATCACTTAAAGAAATACAGGAGAACTTTGGTCAACAGGCTGAGGTCATGAAAGAGGAAACACAAAAATCTCTTAAAGAATTACAGGAAAGCACCACCAGAGAACTCCTACAGCTGATAAACAACTTCAGCATTGAAGAAGTATGGAGAGGGTCCTGATCCTGGAAAGGATTGATATAGCATTGGAGGGGAATATAAGGACAGAGAAAAAGGAGGGAGGTGATTGGAGAATGGATGGAGAGAAGAAGGTTTATGGGACATATGGGGAGGGGGGATCTGGGAAAGGGGAAATCATTTGGAATGTAAACAAAGAATATAGAAAATAAAAATATTAGAAAAAAAAGAGAGAGGACCTCCTGAAAGCACAGCCAAATATTTTGCGTTTGAAATAATGACAAAAGTAATACACACACACACACACACACACACACATGTGTGTGTAACAAAAAGAGTTGCTTTGATCATGAAATCTCTTCATAGCAATGGAATATTGACTAAAACCATTTGGTGCATATCTTTTTATTTGAAATTACCCTTTCAAGACAAGGGATGTCATCCATTACACAGTATTTTCCTATAGGAATCATTTGGAGAATTTAAGGACACTGGATATGTCCATTACTACAAACAAAACAAAACCATGAATTTATCCCTGTCCATGTATATGTCAAATAATCATCATAATATTCATTTGTTCATCAATTTTCCTTCACTAATTCCTTAGTGTTGAAAGAATAAGTACCTTAGCTTTTCCTTTTTAAAGCACTGACATATATTCATTGTATAAGATGTCTGTTTTCATAACTTATCTATATGTACCTCTCCACCCTCTCATGTTCTTACATTTCTTTATATTTCCCCCCCTCTCTCTCACACATACACCACACACACACACACACACACACACACACACACACACACATACACACACACACAAACACACACACACAAACAGCAGCAGCAGCAACAACAACAGCAAAACCAATACCTCCAGGCTGTCACTTTGAAGGCAAACATTTACAAATTTTAGATCTGTGAACATTTTTTCCAGTTGTGCAAAGTTGTAGGATACAAGAGCTACAGCAGTGTACCTGGCTCCACATCCATTTCAAAGAATGCCCATGAGAGATGAGAGTCATTGGGCAGAGAGAGAAAGAGAGAGAGAGAGAGAGAGAGAGAGAGAGAGAGAGAGAGAGAGAGAGAGGGAGATATGCTCTTCATGGTGCAATCTTTAGTGAATTTAAATATTCCAAGACTCTCAAACAATAGCATGAAATGCCATTTTTTGAAAAGGTTCAGGAAAAAATAGCTCAACCAATGAGATCTGCAGTATGTGGTTCTCTCAGAAACATAAGGATTGTTAACAGGAGTCTTGGGTGCCCAGTCTGTACCAGAAGGCAGAAAACACTGATTATTCTCATTTATCAAGATTAATGTTTTCTTTCTATTATAATTTGCACTTCTTTGGGGGCTGTTTTATTTCTTTTTTCTTTTCTATCACTCTGTTTGGAAATAGAAATATCATTTTTGTGCCTGTCCCAAATGTTCTTTATTACAGGCTCAAAAATGTAGAGGAATTTTCTTCTAGAAAAATCATGACCAAGTCTCATTCATAGTTTGTTTACAGGAAATTCTGGATTTTTCACTTATATTTGGTGCTGGAATAAGCAGTGCAATGGAAATATGTGTTTCTGTTTCATATGTGACAGTATGAATTTTGGGAGATCATGAGTGATATGCTATGATTGTAAAATGTCCCATTCAAAAAAATGAAGTTAAAATACACATGGTTTAAATGAAGATTTGCCACTTGGGATACTTCTCCAAAAGCAATACACTAACAAAATTGTAACACCAGGCATGAGAAACATCTATTTAAGTTGTTGATCATGGGAGTCTAAAAGACCCCTAAAACAATTTAGGCTATGGGTGTTGTCTCGGTTTGACTCCCAGAAGTTGAAGTTATGTCCCTATTGCTAAAGACACGATGCAACTAGGACACAGAATTCAGAGGAATAAAGATAGGTCCTAACAGAAGCCTCCTCCATGACGACCAATGTTCATATTACCCAAAGGAGCTATTCAAGCCTAACAGAGAAAACAATCAATGGTCCTTCTCAGCTCTGATTTCTATGAACCGTCACAGTGATCTGCATGATAAAATATCCCTAAAGGTACAATATTGCATGATGGAAATGAACAGCTGTTTAATTGGACTTAAGTCTTGCTCATTAGGAGGGAAATCATGTCTGGTACTTGTTGCCCTATTTTGTTGGCTTCTTATACCTCTACCTCTCTTCTAACCCTTATTCCATCCTAATCCCTTTCAACTTTACAACACTAGGCAGTTGAGAAAGAAGTTTAGGGGAAAGGGGATATACTCTTCTTCAGACTACTTCCTGCTGTTTAGGGTCATTGTGTTCCTTGGGGCATGTCCAATCTTCATAGACAGAACATCCAGCAATTGAGCAATAGCAAACAGAGCAGCAGGAAACAGCAGGGGGAGCAGCAGTCACCATGAACCCTCTAAGGGCTCCATTTATATCTTCCATTTATATCTTCTCCAGGGTCTCAAATTTTAAACTATCTGCAGCTGGCAGAAATCACTCCCCTGATATTGTTCAATGCAAATCATAATCACCTGCTGTGAAGCAGCTTTTTATCCCACACATGGGATTAAAACAAAAACATATTCCTATAACATAACTGAGGTTTTTTTTTTAAATTTTATTTAATCTTATATTTTTACACTCCAGATTTTATCCCCCTCTCAGGCCACCCTCTAACTGTTCCACATCCCATACCTCTTCCCCACCCCATCTCCACAAGTATGTTTCCACCTCCCCCAAATCCAGACCTCTCTGCTCCTTGGGGCCTGCCGTCTCTTGAGGGTTAGGTGCATCTTCTCTGACTAAACCCAGACCTGGAAGTCCTCTGCTGTACATGTATATGTGCATAACTGAAATTTTTAAGAAGCAAAATTCTCATTGCACATATTTTTAACCTAGTAAACTACATGTGGTTAATAAGATTATGGATTTTAGAAGAGAATGAACATCTGCAACTTCCCTGGTATAGTTTATAACTATATTAGACATTTTTTTCTTATACCCATTGATAAGTGTAACGTTCATCCTTCCTCACTGAAGCTTCTTTATAGAGCAGATAAAGAGAAGTACAGGCAAACTTAACTCCTCAGGGAACATTGCAGAAGAAGGGGTGGAAATACTGTAATAACCAGACCAGGAAGTCTGATGTAAGATAATGTGTTATAATATGAAAAAGAAGCTGCACCCATGAAATCTCAACAGTAAGGCCGTCCAAAGAAGATTCAAACAGTGACAATATGAGTTAGAATAAAAGATGGATGGGAAGAAATTCACAAGGCCCCATACCTAGGTAAAGAGCTACAGCCAATTAATGACTACTGAGAGAGGGAGAAATTGTCTTCCCCAGAGTTGATCCCCCCTCTAAGTGCTTTTCCAGTACCAAGTAGTTAGGCCTAAAAACATATATATATATGAATCTGAGCAGGTTTTATTTGTGTATGTATAATAAATATTTTAAAAGAGTCCATGTATTGAAAGGAAGTGAGCTGGGGCATAGGACTGCCCCAGCCCAAGGATATTCTTATCCTGACTTAAAATATTAGACATAGGTCACATCATTCAGGGGTCTATTGCAAACTCTAATCCTCATTTCACACTGCTTTTTCCACATTTAGGCTATCCCTTTCCATAGTATATTGACTGGAATTGGAAGATATGTAATGTGAATAATGTAAATTTTCCTTTTCTACTATTTTTAATGAGTTTATATTTTGTCCTATACCATAATTAATGCATTTTGTCTAAATTCCACCCCACAGTTACCTGGCAATAGCCAGGTATGCATGACTCACTCCCTCTCTCTTTCTCTCTCTCTCTCTCTCTCTCTCTCTCTCTCTCTCTCTCTCTCTCCCCCCCCCCTCTGGCTCACCCTTGCCTTCTTGCTCCTGCTCTCTCCCCATTCTCTTTCTCCCCCTTTCTTCACATGCTCATGGCCAGCTTCTACTTCTCTTCTCTCTCTCTCTCTCTCTCTCTCTCTCTCTCTCTCTCTCTCTCTCTCTCCCCCTCTCTCTCCCTCTCTCTGCCTTTGTCTACCTCTACTAACTTCTTGACTTCCCTCCCCCATGCCCTGAATAACCTCTATTCTATGCTACACTGTCCTGTGGCTGGTTCCTCAAGGGGAAGGGATGCCCCACCATGGGTCTACGGAGGAACCCCCTTTCCTCACACCTCACCACACATTCACCAAACATATCCCCCTCTCTTTATCTTTTCAAAAACACATCAATAATCCCTCACACAAACTCCTTATTTCTCCTGAAGGTTTTTTTTGTATATGGATAGTCTATCAAAATGAGGTTTCTCCAAGGAGACATGTACTGAAAAGTCCTATTCCACTATGTTGCTGATGCTGTTACTACTTAATATTTTATATATTCTTTTCAGTTTAAAATATTTATTTTAAATATTTTAATATTTATAAATATTATGTTATAATAATTAGTATAAATAATTGTATTTATTATTATTCATTTTCAAAAAATTGTTTTCATTTTCTGTGTATGTGGGAGCACCTGCATGTATGCACATGTATCATGTCCATACATGGTACCATAGGAAGCCAGAAGAGAACATGTGATACTCTAAAACTAAAGTAACATGTGGTTGTGAGCTGCCTGATGTATGTTCTGGGAAACAAATCAGATCTGCAAGGTCTCTTAACTATTGTGCCATCTATCTTGTTCCCTATTGTTTTTATGTTTTTAAAGGAACTAATATTTGAACTTTTGTAAAAGACTGTATTCATTTTCATTGTTGTCACTGCAATAAACATTCTGAACAAAAGCAACATATAGGAAAATGAACTATTTGGTTTAGGATTCCAACAGGTTAGCATTAATAATGTTTAGGAAGACCTGTTGTCATAAGCAGGAAGCTGGGGTCATATCTCAAAAGCACACAAGAAGCAGATAGCTAAGGAGAATTAGGATGAGGCTGCAAAGCCCGAAAACCCTCCCTGAAGGACTTACTTCCTCCATCAAGAAAGTTTCATAATCTTCCCAAATAGCACCACCAACCATAAACCAAGTATTCAAATATAGTAGCCTATGAGAGACATTTAAACAAACTACAGCAAAGGGTTACTCATGGATAGCAATTGAGCCATCTATAATTAGTAAATTAGCATAATTATAATATGCCAACTTTCTGATCATATTAAAACTGAGTGACAGAGAAGGGATACTCACTGCCAAGTTACTTTAAAGTTACATTATTAATAAGCATATATGCAGCATGTATGCTTCTGGGCTTGAATCTTTTAGTGTTGTATGTAGAAAATCCACAGATTTGGCTACTTGCCTGAGCCAAAATTGTATTATTTCAGTCATTGTTTGAGTAATGAAAAAACAAATAAAGGCAGGAAGTATAGACAAGGAAGTAGATTAATAAGTGATCTTTTCACTGAGCATGTGGAGACCATGGTTGGCAGACTATGAGGAACTTGGCAATTAGGATGTCTATACAAGATTTACCATTTGGATATGCTCGGTTTATTCACACCAACATTCTTTACAATGCCATGCTATAATACAGGCTATGTCAATATTGTGCAAACAAACATCTCAATAAGCAACGAACAATTGATCAGGTAAAAAGTTGCTGCATGGTTCCACTGAGGAATCCTCTCCTGTTAGAAAGTTTTTTGCAGGTCTGGCCAACTTTGCTGTGAAGGCCCAGTGGATGGCATTGATAGAGGCCATAAAAGGACCTTGAGAGTATAGATTGGTGCTAGTTCTGACAGGTGGTCATGTGGGAACTCAGCTACAGTGACTGAAACTCAACAGTCACCAAAGCTACTGTTGCATAAAGGCTGTTCTCAAAGTCTTCTTGTGGATGGGTATCAGTACAGAAACTTTAGATGCCATCTCATGTCAGTGTGATACCAAAATTACCTCCAAATATCCACATCTTTATAGTATTTAAATGGTGTTAGTTTTGTGCTATGGGGTTCGCACACTTTAGTGTGTGTTCACTAGTGTATCAATGCCACGGTAAGTCAGGTTTATTAACATATGAAAGGCTGTGTTGGGCTTGTCTTATATGGGGATACTTTGTGGCTGGTTCCTATCTTGCAAGCACTACATTATTTCAAGTCACACAACATAACTTTTTAGTTATATGAATTATTTCATTTATTTTACTAATAGTGGGCTAGAAAATTAGTTTGGTGGGGTATGATTTGATGTACTCTGGGTGTCAAAACAATATTTATTAACCTGGGTAGGCTATAAACAACATACATTTCTCATAGTTCTATAGGCTTGGAGAATAAGATTAAGATATCAGCTGATTCATTGTTTGGTCCATATCCACTTCCTCTATTGCTGTCTTCTTGTATTTTCACATGATGGGACAAGGAATATCTATTATCTATATGATGTTTAATAAGAATACTAAATCTTTTCATGAAGTCTCTGCCCTTTCTAAAGGACTACCTACAAATACTCAGCCATTAGAATTTAGGTTTTAATATAATTTGGGGAGGGGTATAAACATTTAGACAATAACAAGGTAAAATGGTTCATAACTATATTCACTACTATCATCATAATGTAGTGGTGCTAGTTTCAGTTATTGAATTCCTGTACTTAGAAAGCATATAAGGAGTCTATAAATTCTCTTTAATCTTCCTCAAATTCCCTGTTTGGTTTCCTTTTTAAAGGATATGGCCCTTGAGGTTCAAACAGGTTTAAGTGAATGTTTCAAAATCACAATGTAAACTAGTGAGAGATTAAAAACTTCATTTTTGGATCAAAAATAAAATATACATGTATTGCTAAGTTATAATCATTCTTGTTTGAGAAGGATAATATGACATGGTTGAAATCAGATTCTGGCTTTCATTTTGGAATGAGTTTATGCGACTTTGCATCCTTGGGCATTTTAGTCTAGTTCTCTGATTTTGAGTTTCCTACTTTATAAAATAGTGAAAAGAATACATATGGAAAATGGCTGACTATCAGGTAAATAGAGTCATGTGTATAAAATATTTTGAGAAGATTCACCTTAACAAATGCTCATAGAGATAAGACAAGAAAAACCTCTATGACATGATCTGAGAGGGACTATTTTAAGAAATAGAAGGAAACTGGGAGATGGAAATTTTATCCCAACCAAAGAATGTTTCCAGGAGAAAACTGACTAACACTGGAAAAAGCTGTGAATAAAGAAAATAATCAAAAATGTTTCCTAATATTGGGAACAAACAATTCTCCTGTAGGCCAAAAGAGAGCACATGGGGTAAGAAGCCTGGTTATACTGTGTTAGGCTGTTGATAAATGATCATATGGAAAGAGTACGTACAGAGTACTCTAGTCAGAAGTTTTAAATGATTTTACTAGTATATATGAATTACATATAGTGATAGGTTTAATTTTTACATTCTCACACAAGTACCTACTACAATTTGATCAAACATTTATGCCTTATTACCTTCTCTTGTTCCATTTCTTTTCCTCTCACTCTTACAAACTAGCTCCTTTCTACTTTTATGGTGGTGGTGGTGGTGGTAGTAGTGGTGGTGGTGGTGGTGAGGGGGTGGTGTGTGTGTTTGTGTGTGTGTGTGTGTGAGAGAGAGGGGGGGAAGGGAGTTTCATTGAGGTTTTTTGTTTATTTACAGAAGCATAGATGAGGGGTTGTTGACAGGAATACAGGCACCCTTTCAGTGACTGTGATGTTGAGGAAACTGTCTCCCCCATCAACTATTCCATTCAGACTGAATAAATTATCAGGCAAAGTTTAGATGCAGGATATCCTCTTTACCTCATGAAGTGTCTTGTGCAGATTTTATGCAAGTAAATTATGGCTTTTTACAGTTCAAGAGTACATCAGCCATATTATCCTTCAAAGACCTTGTTTCACATGTTCTTGCCTCTGCTTCTAGCTCTTACTGTCTTTCTCCTACTTTCATGGCATTTCTTGAGCAGTGGAGGGAGGGATAGAGATGTCCAGTTCATAGCCAAGCATGCAACAATTACTTATTCTCAGGAATTTGATTTGCTGAGTCTCTTTAGTTGCATTTTCCATGCAAAAGAGAATCTTCTCAAATGAAAGCTAACAATAGCACTTATATATAGGCCTAAACATAGTTATTCAGAAGAGATTTGGTTAGTATATTATGCCAGTTTATCCTAGCAAAAGCACTGTCTTTCCTACTAGGGCCTTTGGCCTCTCTAGGCATGGACTTTGTATAATTTTATAGTATCTGGCCCAGTATCTGGTCAAAACTTTAAGAAAAGAGGAGAGACTAACTTGCTCATTAAGGAGGAGATAGTATAGATCTAGATTCTCCTTAACTTTATAATGGGAGGAGGATTCAAATGAGTTTGTGGGTAGAGAGGGTGACCAAAACTGAGAAGAAAACTAATATTGATACCAGTGAAGATGTAGATGATTGATGGTGCTTGTCCACAAGTGGCAGGAAGAAGCGGTTCGTTTTCCCTCCTCTCCTCTCAGAGGGAAGGCCAGGATGAGCAAAGAGGACATTACTATTATGGATTTAAGTGAAGGAAGCAGGTGTCCTTGACCAAAAATGGCAAAATCTGTCTTTTATCCTGAAAATTCATTTCTGAGTGGGAAATTTAAGGAAAGATATGAAGTACACAGAAGTTTTCCCGGTAGGATAGGATGGTCCATTTTGGGAAGGAATAAAATGGATTGTTTTAAAATGTAGCAGTGAAAACTTCAAGGATCATATATTTTTAAGTGTCCTGAATGATTTGCTACTTGTAGCACTATGTAGAATTACCTATCATTACTGTGCCTCAATTTTCTCAGTCACAAAGTAAAATCTTGCACATAGAACATTTAACACAGGAGCTAACATGGAGAGTTGATGAAGTGATAAAATTTTAGTTGTCACTACTATTTATTATATACTTTTGATATTTACTTTTTTAAATTGAGGATCATTGAAAATTGTGTGTGGCGGTTACTGTGAGGCCTCAAGGGAGTCAGTCTCAAGGATCAACTTAAACATAATAGTTTTGAGCGTTTGGCCTTCTCATCTATTCATATGTTAATTCATTTATTAAAGACTTCTAATAGATTTAATGTAATTTGTCAAAACATGTACTCCAGGTGCTATTTTTGGCCTGAATATCAAACAGTAAAATGATACAATATGTTTTTGAAACACAAATCTACATTCCAGAGAGACAAATTAGAGTCAGAGAAGAGGGTCAATTGAATAAACTCTCAGATATTCCAGTATCTGAGTGGTAAATAGAGAATACAAATCCTGAGGAAAGTATAGAGGAAGTAAGGAAAACAAGAGTCATAATTTTTATGAAAGTCAAGGCAAGAGTCAAAAAAGAAAGGGACCCCACAATTCCAGAAGTTCTAAGGAACTTAAATAAGTCAGAGTCTCTAAGTCTGATAGCAAGTTATCCATGAGTACTCTTAAGGAGAACATAATATAGTGAGTTCAAAAATGAACAGGTTGAGCCAGATATAGTGGTTTATATCTTTAAAGCCGGCTTTAGAGATTCTATAGTTGGTGGGTGTCTTAGTCAGGGTTTCTATTGCAGTACAAACATCAGGACCAAGAAGCAAGTTGGGGAGGAAAGGTTTATTCAGCTTACACTTCCACACTGCTGTTCATCACCAAAGGAAATCAGGACTGGAACTCAAGCAGGTCAGGAAGCAGGAGATGATGCAGAGGCATGATGTTACCTACTGGCTTACTTCCCCTGGCTTTCTCAGTTTGCTTTCTTATAGAGCCCAGAGATGATAGCACCCACAAGGGGCCCTCCCACCTTGATCACTAATTGAGAAAATGCCCCACAGCTGGATCTCAAAGGAGGCACTTTCCCAACTGAAGCTCCTTTCTCTGTGATAACTCCAACTTGTGCCAAGCCAGTACAATGGGTTATAAAAGACACTGTCTCAACAAACCAAAACTGAAAAAAAAAAAAAAGAAATGAAGAAGTAAATGTGATCATATAAAACCAATACCTATGGTAAATTTTTGCATCATCTTGGCTTAAAATAGAAAGACAAAGAAGCCACTGATGGCAAAATGATTACAAAGATACATGAGAAATAGAAACAGACAATAGGAATGAATGCTGACAGATCATTTTGAGACAAAATGAAACACTTAAATGTGATAGAAACATGAGCTTGAGGAAGGAGAGGTCACGGCTCTTTTATTTTTGAAAATGAAATGGTCTGTTAAGTGTTTTAGAGTAGCATCTGAGTCTTGACTAAAAGGAATGAGCTTGAAATAGTTATTTTTAGCAAATGGAAAGAATCATGATTCAGGATGAGGCAATACATTAATTTGCTGTGATAGAACTTAGCTGAAGTTTGAAAAATGACATGAATAAAAGTAATTATTTTAATACCCTAGCTTTCTGATCTAGAAGACCCAAGCCATTCTGTGAGACAGCTATGGACAAACTTATTTACACATATTACATATGCGGATTAATATACAAAAGAAAATGACTGTGTATGTCAGGGATGTTGCTAGACTTATGAGAAACCAAAGAATCAACTCTATGGCCCTACTAGCTCAAGATGCAACAATTATGACTTTCATTTGCACTCTTCAGACTTTACAGATTGAAAGAGCCTTCATATAACTGAATAGCAATTTTTCTATTATAGTAAGTCACTCTAACTACATTTTACCCTTGAATTAGAAGCTATTCTGGCTTCTTGGAGAATTTAGTAAGGCTAATATTCCTAAGTGGCATGAGGAATATCGGAAAGTTGGCATTAGAGAGCCCTAAATCTCTGTGTATGGTCCAAGAAGGACCTATTTGCAGCCATATATATGCATAGGGGAGGCTGGAACTGCCTATTCTCCAGTTGGGTATGTAAGGTAGGATCTAACAATGATGTATAACCAGAGAAACAAGGATTATATTCTTTGTTCTCATGAAATAAGTTCCAGGATTTGGGGGAGCCCCAAAAAATGGAGTGACACAGTTCAGTTTCCATTGCCCATGGAACTCACATAGATTCCATATAGATAAAATGGGTGAGAGCTTTACTCTGACTCAGTGCCATACTATGCCTAGGGTATTTGGAGCTAGTGCTGAGGAAAAGCTCATTTGTTCATTGGAATCCCGAATGCAGGGGTAATTCCATGAGCTTATATTAGGGTATTCTTGGTAGTTCTTTCTGAAAACATTTGAATGAAGAACTAGAGGAAGTGATAGAGGCATAATAGTGACTGGGCATAGGGTAATGATGATGGCTGTGGAAGAAATGTTTAAGTTGAAAGAAGTCTAAGGAAGACCACTTCTTAGCATTACAAGTATTATAAAGATACTAAAAGCGTTGACCATATGGTAAAAAGGAATAGTAGATTAGATAGAAGTTATATGGGAAGTGGTGGTTGTCAGATTGGAGTAGAGTAGATTATAAATTATTATAAATCACAATTAACACATTTGGCTTTTTACTATGAATAAGCCCACTGACAGAATGGTTGGATTTACTAATACTTTAAAAGGGCCAATCTGACTTCTATGCTGAGATATGACTAGAATAGGGGAATTACAAAAGGCAGGAGAACACATGGCTAGAGTTGAAGTAAATGTTCTGAGTTATGAAATTTAGAATGAATTTTAGAGACAGAAAGAACTAGTGAATTATATACAGGGTTATTAAAAAAAATAAAGCCTTCCCGTTTCCATCTGTACCCAGAGCAGATCCTGTGCCACAGTGCACCATACCCAAATACCTTGGGAGAGAGCTGGTCTCCTAGGAGTACTGACACATCTGTGAGCACAGGTAAGACCACCACTTCTGCTCAAATACCTGGCCCAAGAGGGTCCTAACCTGAGCTATTAGGATACAGGAACCAAGGAAGAGCCAGGGACAGAATCTTTCTGATTTCCATTTGTACCCTGGAGCTGACCCTGTGCCAACCTCTCCATACCTAAATTCCCCCCAGAGAGAACTGATCTCCCAGGAATTCTGATACACAGGCTTGCAGGAGGGACAAGTCACGGTCAAGAGAAAGCAAGACCAGCTAGCACCGCAGATAACCAGGTGGCAAAAGGCAAGCACAAGAACCTTACCAACTGACACCAAGGCTTCTTGGAATCATCAGAACTCTGTACTCCCACAACATTGAGCCCTGGATACCCCAACACACCAGAAAAGCTAGACTCTGATTTAAATTCACATCTCATGATGATGATAGATGACTTAAGAAAGACATAAATAACTCCCTTAAAGAAATACATGAGAACACAGGTAAACAGGTAAAAGAACTTAAAGAGGAAACACAAAAATCCCTTAAAGAATTGCAGGAAAATGCAATCAAAGAGGTGGGGGAATTGAACAAAACCATCCAGGATCTAAAACTGAAAATAGAAACAATAAAGAAATCAAAAAGGGAGACAACTCTGGTGATAGGAAAGCTAGAAAAAAGATCAGGAATTATAGATGCAAGCAGTACCAACATATTACTAGAGATAGAAGAGAGAATCTCAGATGCAGAAGATAGCATAGGAAACATTGACACAACAGTCAATGAAAATGAAAAATGCAAAAATCTCCTAACACAAAATATCCAGGAAATCCAGGACACAATGAGAAGGCCAAACCTAAGGATAGTAGGCATAGAAGAGAATGAAGAATATCAACTTAAAGAACCAGTAATTATCTTCAACAAAATTATAGAAGAAAATGTCCCTAACCTGAAGAAAGTGATGCCCATAAACATACAAGATATCTACAGAACTCCAAATAGATTGGACAAGAAAAGGAATTCCTCCCATCACATAATAGTCAAAACACAAATTGCACAAAACAAAGAAAGAATATTAAAAGCAGTAAGGGAAAAAGGTCAAGTAACATATAAAGGCAGACCTATCAGAATTACATCAGACTTATCACCAAAGACCATGAAAGCTAGAAGAGCCTGGGGAGATGTCATACAGACCCTAAGAGAATGTAAATGTCAGCACAGGCTATACCCAGAAAAACTCTCAATTACCATAGATGGGGAAAACAAGATAGTCCATGACAAAACCAAATTTACACAATATCTTTCCACAAATCCAGCCTTACAAAGGATAATAAAGGGAAAACTTTAACACAAGGAGGGAAACTGTACCCTAGACAAAGCAGGGGAAAAAAGTAATCTTTATTCAACACACCCAAAAGACAATAGCCACACAAACATAAAATAACATAAAAAATAACAAGAAGCAACAATCACTTTTCCTTAATATCTCTTAATGTCAATGGACTCAATTCCCCAATAAAAAGACATAGACTAACAGACTGGATATGAAAACATGACCCAACATTTTACTGCATACAGGAAATGTACCTCAGTGTCAAAGAAAGACTCTATCTCAGACTAAAGGGCTGGACAACAATTTTCCAAGCAAATGCTCTCACGAAACAAGCTGGAGTACCCATAGTAATATCGAATAAAATCAGCTTTCAACACAAAGTTATCAAAATGGATAAAGAAAGACACTTCACATTAATCAAAGGAAAAATCTACCAGAAAAATCTCAATCCTGAACTTCTATGCTCCAAATGCAAGGACACCCTAATTCATAAAAGAAACTTTACTAAAGCTCAAAGCATACATTGCACCTCACACAATAATAGTGGGAGACTTCAACACCCCATTCTCATCAATAGACAGATCATGGAAACAGAAGCTAAATAGAGACACAGTGAAACTAACAGAAGTTATGGACCAAATGGATTTAACAGATATCTATAGAACATTTTATCCTAAAACAAAAGAATATACCTTCTTCTCAGCATCTCACAATAACTTCTCCAAAATTGACCATATAATTGGTCACAAAACAGGCCTCAACAGATACAAGATGATTGAAATAATCCCATGCATCTTATCAGATCGCCACGGACTAAGACTAGTCTTCAATAACAACAAAAACAGCACAAAGCCCATATACATGCGAAAGCTGAAGAACATTCTACTTGATACCTTGGCCAAGGAAGAAATAAGGAAAGAAATCAAAGACTTTTTAGAATTTAATGAAAATGAAGCCATAACATGCCCAAACTTATGGGGCACAATGAAAGCAGTGCTAAGAGGAAAACTCATAGCTCAGAGTTCCTCCAAAAAGAACTGGAGAGAGCTTACAGTAGCTTGACAGCACATCTGAAAGCTCTAGAACAAAAAGAAGCAAATACACCCAGAATGAGTAGATGGCAGGAAATAATCAAACTCAGGGCTGAAATCAACCAAGTGGAAACAAAAAGAATCAACAAAAAAAATGGAGCTGGTTCTTTGAGAAAATCAACAAGATAAATCCTTAGCCAGAATAACCACAGGGCACAGAGACAATATTCAAATTAACAAAATAAGAAATGAAAAGGGAGATATAACAGCAGAAACTAAGGAAATTTTAAAAGTTATAGATCCTACTATAAAAGCCTATATTCAACAAAAATGGAAAATCTGGAAGAAATGGACAGTTTTCTACACAGATACCAAATACCAAAGTTAGATCAGTATCAGATAAAGCATCTAAATAGTCCCATCACCCATAAAGAAATAGAAGAAGTCATTAAAATCTCCCAATCAAAAATAAATACCCAGGACCAGATGTGTTTCGTGCAGAATTCTATCAGACCTTCAAAGAAATCTTAATACCAATACTCTTCAAACTATTCCTCAAATTAGAAACAGAAGGAACTGGTTCTATGAAGCCATAGTTATGCTGAGTATTCTCCCTTGGAGATGGAACAGTTTCTGTCTAATTAGCAGCTTGCTATAGTTTCCTTTCACAGAGGACTTCATAACAGATTTTTTCTACTTTTATCATGCTTAATGTTCCAAAAAGATTTTAAAAACTGGTTGAGTGCATATTACTTTTACCTTCAAAAGATATCATGTATATTTAAGAGGCATTTAATTATTATAAATTATTTTGATGGCTTAAAATGTCAATACTGAGCTGTATATTTTAAAATAAATTTTATTCATTTAATAAAAAATAAAATATAAGTAAATAAAAAAGTAAAGTCAGAGATTATTCTGTTATTTCTGATCTCATAAGTTGTTAGGATAAATACATTAATAGATAAAATGAGTTAAAGAATGCTTGTCAAGTTCTCAGTGAAGATCAACAATTATTCTATTATTGGACAAATTATAGAAGGAGGCAGTGTTGCTTAGAGACATTTTCCAAATAATGACAATAACTTAAGAACTCTGAAGAGTTTTATTTTTATTTTTGTAACTTTTCTCTTAGTTTTCTACCAGATATCTTCATGGAGTACTAGGATTCATTTTGGCTGTAAAATTTGTGTAGTGAACCCTACCTCAAAATATGACTGTTAGTGACAAAATAACATAAATTACATGATTGATTGTTTTAATTTAAATCTGAAATGTCTCCCAAGGGCCCATTTGTCCACAGCTTGGACAACAGCCCATGGTGCTACTAGAAAATGCTAGAGCTTTCAAGAAGTGAGGTCTAGTGGGAGATAGATTAGTATTCGAGAGTCTATCTTTGAAAAAGATAGTGAGACCCATATCATTTGAAAGGTTTCTCTTTTGAATTCTGGTCATTAGGTAAATGGCTTTGTGCCACTGACATGATAAGCTAAATTACCACAAAACAGGAAAAAAAAAAAAAACAGAGGCAACCAACCATGGACTGAAAGCTCCAATACTATGAGCCCAAGCAAGCCTGTGTTTTTCACAAGTTGATCATTGTTTTTATAGAATCTGGCTAACAGAGATGAGCAGCTAAAGTTGCTTTTGTCCACTATCTAGATCTTTATTATTAAATACATTGTCTGAGACTCAGATGCAACTATATCAAATGGGAATGCTGCTAGAAAACCCGTCTCAGCCTCACATCAGTGATACTTATTTTGAATTTCTGTGTTATCAGAAACCCTACGCGACTGTGTGTGTACATTGGCATGTGAGAAGCACCACTTAAGAATTTCAAGGCTCAGAACCTGTTAAAATTTCAAATACAGAAAGCAATATATGATATTATATATGATAGACATTATGTGAGTTTACACATGAAGTTGGCATGGCCAAGTGTTCTAATCCACAAAACAGCATTCTTTTTACTACAATGGAGTCTCAAAACTCAGCTAGCTCAGACATTCTCATTTGTAGAAGATGGAGGAAAATCAGAGACTCCCTCTTTTAGAAAAAATTGCCATCTTTGTGAGAAGAGGCAGATTCTTCCTCTATTAGTTGCCCCTCCTCCCTACTCAGGACAAAATTAGCTATGTAGGCTAGGAATTTTCATTTTATTCTCAGAGATGATGTTAGATGGCCCCAAATCATATTAATGTATGTATGTATAAAGATTTGTATGCATGCATGTATTTATATTCAAATTTCACTTGTCTATAACTAAATTCTAGTCATTATTCTAATCCAGTTCTGCTCTTTTCCTCCAAAGGATTTCAGCCTTTGAGACTTGATTCTAAATTCCTGTTTATGCACGGCTCAGACCAGGGGAGGTTTCTTAGTTTTTTCAAGCACATTGTTTGGTTCTTTCCTCTACACCTTGACTCAAGCTTCCATTTCTTCTTATTTATAAGGCATTTCAGGACATCCCCTAATTCTGTCTGTGAAGTCAGACTCTAAGAAAGTCTCATTGTTGGAAGAGCATATATGTATGTATATGCTCTTATATATATACTCATATATTTATACTCATATATATGATCATATATATGATCTATATATGTATACACACACATATGTGATATATATATACATACACACACACACACACACACACACATACATATGTGTGTGTACCATGTAACTATATATAGTGAGAGAGACCCAGAGACTCAACAGAGGTAAAAGGATGGCTTAAATTCAAAGGATCCAGTTTTTCTTCATTTTTAGTAGTCTTTCTCAAGCTTCATATTTTCTGTTAAAAATCTTAATCTTCTGAAGGTATTAATATAAAAATGCAAAGCCAGAGCCACAAAGTGGCTTCTCCTCTCAACTTGTGTCTGAGAATCCTTACTTTTTCAACTTTTGGTTTTTTTCTGGAACCCCAAGCCTGCTAAATCATGCACAGAACTTTGAAAACTGAGCTGCATTTTGCTAGCTGCCTCCTCCCTTCCTCCACACAGATTAGGCTAGATCTAACTCTGGGCCCTTCCCTCCCTAGGCCCAGCTTCAGTTCCTGGAGCTTTAATAACTCTTGCCAGACTTGTGACTTGGCCAGTGTTTACCCGCCAGACTCACACAGTCCTTTCAGGGGCGGAGTTTATTTGCATAACCACTCCCAGACATATAAAATGGTCCAATAGCTGTCCTGCATTCCTTGCTGGGGAGAGGAGGGGGATAGGCGTAACATGAAAGAAATAGAGGATGTATTTGATCTGTTGTTGCCACACGTGGAAGTGAAATGACTCCAGCAGAACTCTGGTTGCAACGGATTCCACCAATTGTGAGAGCGGTATGCCGTCTGGGGGCTGAGGGGCGGCTGTTGGGCTTGGTGTCTGCTCTGTACTCGAATGATTTCTGTTCAGAGAATCCCATTGCAAGATCCATCCATTGATCTTGACAGAGTAAGTGTGGGGACATCCTTCGTGTGGTAAATCACTTGGAACCTGTGGCACGTAGGGACGGAAATAGAGGACCACCAGAGGACTATATCAGATGTCCCTGTAAGAGTGCTACAAAGTCAGCATGACTTGGGGGAAGAAGGGATTCTTTGGCTGTCAGTCATTCTGTTTGTGCCCTGACAGCACTCTCCTAGATGTCAGAAACTTAGGCTGTTATCCCTATGGCGTTGGGTAATCAGTTCCTGCCTGTGCAGGTTCGAACAGGGGCCAGATGGCCGCTGGGAATATGCCCGGACTTGTCCAACAACCCTGTGCATATGGGATCCAGAGATAAGGAAGAGAAGGAGCCTGGGAGTTAGCTGTTGGAGAGGAGGAGGGAATGGATTGGATGTGCAGAGCATCCTGTGGAAAGCTGAACTACTAGCCCACCCACGTGGTGCCTGGGCAAGTCCGGGCCTGTGTAAAAAGCAATTTGGCACTGTGTATGGGGGCTTTCAATCCAGCCCCGTCACCAGTGCGACTGAGTTTCATTTGATCACTTGCTGCTGGAAGCCGAGCCCAGGACAGTGATATTTTGATCCGGCCTCACCCCAAACACTGGCCAAGGCCCAGACAGCTGCAAGAACTGGCAGGGTGAAAGCAGAAGGACCTGCCAGAGACTAGGCTGGGAAAACAGGCTGTAAGATCTCATTTTGACAGATTTTGGCAGTGCTGGCCAATTTTGTGTAGGGCGATAGGAGGTAGTAAATTGTGGAACTCTCTGTCGAGGTAACGTTCCTGTCCCCCTTGACCCACCATACCTTTCATCCAACATAAGATGCATACTGAATATTTGCCCTCTATCACCAAGTTTGAAGTACTAAGCCTTATTAGAGGCTGTTCCCTCTGGGGCCTTAACAGACCCATCTTTAGTATAGGAAGACAACCAATTCTGCACAAGATGAGCTTTAAACATGCAAGCAAAATGCTCTGAAGTTGTCAAGTAAGGACCATATCAACTAGAACTAGAGAAACACAGAAAGGGGATTGTTTGTTTTTTGTTTGTTTGCTTGTTTGTTTGTTTTTGGATCACTTTTGACTGTTTCATTTTTCACCAGAAGTATTGAGGGAGACTAGCCTCAGGTTTCTTTGGGACCTGATACAGTCCCATGTAGATAAGGCTAGATTGAATGATACTTATTAGCTGAGGAGGACTTTAATTTTCGATCTCCCTGCTTCTAAGTCCTAATACTTTAAGTATAGGTTTGTGTTCATTCTGCCCAGCTGACTGTGGTTCAATCCTAACACCTTTGCTTGCTAGAGAGCGAAAGTATTTGTATTCAGATCTCATTCCACCATATAGTGACTGTGTGACCTTGGAGAAAAGGAACATTTCTCCCTCTCTGAGCTTCATTTTACTACAGGCAACAGTTGAGTTAATAATAGTACCAACATCATCGAGTTATTGTGAGGATGCTCTGAAATAATCCATGCAAAATACTTGCACACGCTTAGCACAGTGCAAAATAAGCACTCAATAAACGTTAGCCGTTATTATTTAAGATAGATTATGTAGCACAGATTGGATTTCAACAGGTGGAAAAAGGAGAGAAGGCATTTTAAGTAGAGAAAACATGAGTAACGGCCTGACAGCTAGGAACTCAGAGCACAGAGTGTGAGAAAGGAGCAATAGTTGAGGTGGATGTTTTAGTACAATTAGGGAAAAGTACAAGTTAGATTGATGGGAAACAACACAAGACTGGATTCTTGAGGTTCTGTTTATTAGACAGAGGATCATAGAGCCACTGTGAGTTTCTTTTTCCTTATTTATTTATTTATTTATTTATTTATTTATTTATTTATTTATTCACTTTATATCCCAATTGCTGCTGAACTGAAGAAAAGTCAGATCTATACTTCAGGCAAATGTGTAAGCAAGGCTTGAGGAAGAATACACAATAGTGGACAAATGAAAAGTAAACAACCCCCCCTCTGCCGCCCACCGGACCCGATGTAGTGGCTATGAGAACAAAAAGGAGGCTACATAATCTATTGATCAAGTCATAGGAACTCTGACTGTTTAGAAATTTGAAGTTGATGAATTGCATGGGGTTTAAAAAGGGAAGGATGGTGGGTCTCTTATGGGTGGCTTATACTTTTGAAAGAGCACTTATTTTTCATCCCATCTCTCTGGATAGAGTTACAGACAGATGTTTTTAAATCTTGGGTAGACTTACCTGATGTTTGGAATCCTAAGTGCATTGTGTGCACAGCATTTTCTTGCTGCATTAGTATTTACTAGTTGTATATAACAAAGAGGTTTTTTTTCTGTCTACCTATGGAATCATGAGTAAGCCTGGGGAGAAAATTAAAATTTCCCTAAGCTTCTGTTTTCTGGAAAAATGGGAAATAGTTCCCTCTTACTGAATGGATTAAAAATGATAATCCCTGTAAAAGACCTAGCCCAATGCTTGATGAATAGCAGGCTTTTGTGAGTCATATGCTTCCTTTTACAACAACTCACTTCACCTTTAAGCATCCATCTCATCTCTGTCTGAACATTTCTAGAGGAAAAGTCTTCATTGTTCTCTGAAAGAACCCATCATCTGTGCGTGGGGAAATCCTGGCCTGTTGGTAGTTGTTTCCTTTGTCCGGCTGCGTTTATTATGCCTCTCTGACTTGTATTCAGATGTTCTAGGAGAGCTTGCTGGGGATACTTACAGCAACCTACTTCTCTTTTCTGAAAGTTCAGAGATCTGAAGATAAGAGACCAACGTTCCCTCATATTATGTTCCCTGATAAAGCAGCTGGTTTCTTCCATTTCTAGGCTGACTTGATATTAAATAAATATAAGTCTGAAGTTTTAAATTATACAAAAGTTGAGTGGTAACATCTTCAGAGAGATGGCAATAACTCTAAAAGAAACACGATGGGAGCATGTGACAAGATTCTTTATAATGTATTATATCCTTCAATTCTTTAATTGCATCATTTCTTTGTAGACAGTGCTTAAAGAAAATGAAACCTGCTCAAGATTGTTTGGTCTGTATGTGTCTGAGTCATAACTACAAGCCACATTTTTTCTAATTCATTTTTTTCTTCATTTACAGCAGCTGTTTGTATATAAAATGATGGCTAGTTAGGTTAATTCTTACACTAGAGAGGATGATAATCATTCAATTGCCCTGTACCAGGTATTTTGTCTTTGAAATCTTTTGGTAAGAAAAAACAGGGAGAAAAAGTCCCAAAACCCAAAAGAAAAACAAATAATAACTCGGTGTAGAAACCTCAGGCAGGCCATATAGCCTTTCTTTACTTAGATGGCTACCTGATACATTCCCTGCAGACAAGTTCCTTATTCAGAACGGAAGTTTGTGAAGCAGAAACTAGTTTTTCTCTGCTTCTTTTAGAAGACTGGCTCCACCTATATATTCTCACCTAAGGTGCTTAATGGGAAGACTACTGGTCAGTTTTATCATCATTCTTTATACTAGAAGGAAAATTACTAGATAAATATGAGAGATACAAGGATGGCTCTAGTCTGCCTTAGATTAGAATTAACTATGTTTTTCAGTGTTTCTCTAGACCTGTTCTCTTATAGATGATAATAAGGATTTTTCATTCCAGTGTGGCTTTCTCTCTTTTGACTAAGTTCTAACAGAATGCCTAACTTTGAAAACAATCATCAACTGAGTGGTTAGTGACTAATCATCTATCCTGAAGCATCTAAAGCTACTCTATATAAGTATCCCTAAGAGACGCCAACCCACACTGAAAAAGTGAAGTGGTTTCCATATAATATATGATGGAATCAAACAGTAAAATGTCATTATTTCCAGGAGGTTGTTAGTCACTATTGTGACTAAGCCAGAAAGTGTGGGCAGTACTACTTCCCTTTCATGAACTACCTTTCCTGAACCAGTCTACCCTTTGAAATTTTTTTCTGGTTGAGATATTACAGAGCCAATATTCTGTTGGGAGAATAAGAGGTAAAGAGAAGCTGATCTTTGGTAATATAGTGGACAATCAGACTGAAGGTGGCCTACTTCTTTGTGTATTGGAAACAGACAATACACTATATAACTTTGAGGAATATTTTTTGTTCTTTTAGTTCCAGTTTTCTGACTTGGATCCTAAGGACTGAAGTTACCTGGATATACCCTTGTAGAATTTCATACCTATATAGTCCAATCAGTTCTAACTTATATTTTATCCATTTGTGAAAAAAGGAGAAAAAAAAGCATAATGAAGACATATTGTGAGTACTTAGTTGCCTGCTATTAAGGATGTCAAATAGCGATAGATGGTAGTTTCCTCTAAACAAAAAGATGAGGCTATTATGACCTCTTGTGTGGGAGTTTTAGAAATCTGAAATTATTTCTGAAAGTTATTTCACAGAGCATAATTATATATGAAATAATAGATTTATTTTTACCAGATATTTTTATAATGTCAACTCTTTCAAGTTCTATATTTTGTCTTCTTCATAGGCATTTTTCACATTTTCTTTTCTGTAAGGATTTTAGTTAGCATACAAAACTGAGTTTCTTTGTGACATTTTTATAAGTGTATACCCTTCCCTGTTTCTTGGGCATGTCTTTAAAAGAGAGGGTGGAACTACTTTAGCAATGGAACATCATTTTCTACAAATAGGACTCAATCTCTGAGCTGATTTTTCCCAGTCTTATTGTATGGTTTTGCCTTGCGTTGTGTTACACATGCCTACTGGCTTGCCCACTATTTCTGTAGGATATTTTATTCCCTGGCTTTGAGAGGGAGAGATGGCATATTTGATTATTGTTGGGTAAAAAGGACTAACAGAGTCAAGGTGATCCAGTTCTTCTAGATTGCTTGGTAATCTAAACAGAGTAGAAATAATATGATGTAAGACCAAACAATAGGAAGGGAAATCAGAAATTAGACCATACTTCCTGAGTCATCCACATAAAGAAATCATATAATTTTGATTTTTTTCTGGGACGCTCTGGCAAACTTCCTTGATTAGCTAATGAGTCTCCACTTTGAGCACTTAATGGGTAGATAACTAATTATTGTTCATGGCACAGTTTCATGTTGTCTTATGGTAGTCAATACACAAACCAGTGACTCATTTAAGGTTCGGTAACAATAGAGCAAATCAGAGGCTTAAAATATTGGCTCAATATTGACATTGTCTGTGGCTTTTCTCTACTACCCTTTCCTACTTTGCTTGGAATGGAGCACTAACAGTCATAGCAACTCTTCACATATGAAGCACAATCTGGACTTTCCACAGCACTTTCACACACATTGTTTCATTTTTTCCCTTGAACATAATCCAAAGTAGTTTCTGTGCCTTTTGCTTGGGATGACTGTTTCAGCAGAAATCATAATCAGCCTGGGATTGACTGGTCTTAATTTTATTAATGCTTTCATTAATCATACTTCTATATGGTTTTATAGGTTTTGGCCATTTCTTCTGGTCAGTTTACAGTTTTCTAAGTTGTATTTGTCTTTTTTGAAAAATCTGTGTCCTTTTGTGTGGTAGCTGTGTGTGCATGCACACATTCTGAAATTTAACTTATATATTACAGTTTGCCTTTGGATAAGTAAATGTGACCCTAGTCAAGTATTAATTCTACCTCTGCAGTGACAACTGACTTGAAAAAGAACTCTATATTTCTGCCTACCTCAGATGGGACATCACCTCTTGCTGTGTGCACTGTAATAAACGGCAAAGCAAACAGGTGAGTCTTTAATTATATATAACTCCTTTTTATTTTCTTGAAGTTGATATCATTAATAGATGAAATTTTACACTCATTAGGAAAATTGAAAAAGAAGCCAATGAAATCTACAATAGGCAACCATGTTCTCTCAATTATTTTCATCACAGGCATATATTTTAAGACATTTAAGCACAAAAGGACAATTTACTTTCTAAATATGTGTTCTACGGATCAAGCCTTTTGATCTAAGGATCAAAGCCTTTGTCAGGCTTTCATGATAAATCCATTGCTCTACTCACTGAGCTATTTTGCTGAATGAAATTTTACTTTTACACAAACCAAAATCAAAACTACATATCATAACCCTTTTGCCCATGCCTGTATCAAAATATTACTGTAACAATATTATCACTATTATTATCTAGAAGTCCTTTTTATCCTTTGTTCAAATAATAAATACTTATTTAGTACCTAAAGTATAATAGTCACTGTTTTAAATATTTTGGATGGTGTAGTAAACATAATACGTATAATGATCTCATAGTGATTCCACTTTAGTTGGAGAAAAAATAGTACAAATGTTAATAAGAAAACCATAATGTATAAGAAGATGATAAGTACTATGGAGAATAATGAAATGAAAAGAGATAGAATGATTAAGGAAATTGCAATTTAAATAGAGGCCATAGAACCCTAATTAAGAAGATGGTATAATAATAAAGAACTGAAGGAGTAAGAAGTAATCAAATGTATGTATTTGGGAGAAGATTCCTGGCTTGACTCAGTATTTTGGCCTTCTACCGAAAAAAATCCCTGCTTAATTGCAATAGCAATGAGATCATTATGACTGCAGTGAATAGAGTAAGGGGAAGAACAGAAAAGCCTATGGCTAGAGATAACAGAGAAAGATTAGGTAGCAGGATTATGTAAAGTACCACCACGGTTAAAAGAACTTCAGATTTCTTGTGAGTAGAAATGAAAACTAATGAAAGAGTTGAAAAGAATGTAATCTAATATGTTCTAAAGGATCCATTCTCTTATTTTCTGCTTCTTCATTTCTCATTCTCCTATAAAAAAAGAAAATGTTGGTGGATTACCTCTGACTGTGGAACAATAAGAATTCCCTTTTATTGGCTGTGACTTTTATTCAAGCAACACAGAAAGCTAAAAAAAAAAAAAAAAAAAAAAAAAAAAAAGAAAAAGAAAAAAAAACCCTTGAATCCACACTATTATTTAGAATAACTGGACGTGAGAATCAATGGATAAACTGTATAAGTTCCAGAAATTTAGGTCAGAATTTGACTCATTATATCAGAAACTCAGTAGTTATACTGAGGTATCAATATATATTAGAGCTTCCAAAATATAACTAATAATAAAGACAACTGATCTGAAGTGTTTAACCTAATCAACCTTCTCTTGATACTGTGTAGCTTGAGTCAGCAATGAGTATGAATGTTACTTTTGGCAGAGCTGTACCTGGGATAATTCACTATAAGTAAAATAAGAAATAAAAATTCACAAAGAGTGAGCTAGAAAGATGATATGATGCTTGATAATATGAAAATAAGAAAATGACAAGAGAAAGTTGTGCTAGAAATGAATCTGAGCCAGACCAGAAAAGAGAAAACTGAGTGACAGTATCTAACCATTTGGAGCAACATCTGAGCTACAGGCCAAACATCTGGAATTGATGAGGTTACTATACAGATTAGAAGCTGGATTTTTTAAAGGAAAAAATTATTCTCCAGGCCAAGCTGAGCAACTGCTTTGATTTGTGACAAACCTGTGCACATGGGTGGTGACTGAGCTTGCAGGAGAGGAATGGGAAGGGCATGGGCCAGCTGCTATCTTCATCACCCTTTTTTAATCTCAGGCCTTGTGTACTGCCCAGGCAAAGCAAATAGCCTAAAGTCCTGAGTTCTTAATTTAGACTTGTCATCCTACAAGTTCTACCCATCCTAGATAGAGAGACCATGCTTCATGCCACAGGCATTTCTGCAAGTTGAGAAGACCAACAGCCACAAAGGGTGGCTAGAAGCAGCTGCACACCCAGCAGCATGAGTGCCTTACATCCAGAAGAAATTTAGCCAACATCATTTATTCAGGGCACAGTGAGCTAATGTTGAGATTATTATTAATGCCTACGTCATTCCTTTTCTCTTTCCTATCTGCCTGCATTCACTCACTTCTAAGTTACTTTCTGGGGAATCAAGACAATGGGAACAGGTTCAGAGATTATGCAGATGGCAGAGATAGGACAAGTGAAGAAGCCCTAGTCACTTTTGCAGTTGTCACTCCAGCCTTACTGGATAAATATATGTATGTACATATACTTAATAAAATATTAATTTAACAATATAACATTAAGTATATGCATGTGTTAATATACATCAATTACCAAGTTTGGCTTAAAAGTAGAATAAAATAAGTCAGTTGGATCATGACTATTTATAGTAGCCTTAAATTTTATTTTAATTTTGGTGCTAACTTTGGCAATATTCACTAGAAAAATATGGGATATTTCAAGTATTAAAAAATGACAGTCTTTTTTCTCCAAAAAACTGAAACATAATTCATAGAACATAAACTTTACCATTTCAAGTACACAACTTTATGCTTTTTAATATATTCATAAATTTCTACCATGTAATTCCAAGTCAATTTCATTGTGCATTGATTAGTCATTGTCTTCTCCTTTGCCAGCCTATGGCAAATAATAAATCTGCCTTTTGTCTCTGTGGATTGTCTATTTTGGACATTTCATGTAAATAAAATCACATTATTGCCCTTTCCTGTCTAGCTACTTCTCTTAATCATAATAAAGATTGATTATACATTATGTCATACATAATGTGTTTCATTCCTTTTTCTAGATAAATAGTATTTTATTTTACAAACTAATTTCTATTTATCAACCTTATTTATGAGTTGATGAACATTTGATTTTTTTTTTTACTTTTCTGTTATTATGAGTATGTTTCTAGGAACATTTATGTATAAGGCTTTGTGTGAACATGCGTTTTCACCTCTTGGCATATATATTTAGGAATCTATATTTATGAATAATTGTTATATGATAACTCAATGCTTCACTTTTTGAAGAACTGATTAATCATTTTCTATAAATGTTGCACTATTTTAAACTCTCAACAACACTGTATGAAATCCTAGCTGTCTACATATTCCATGATAGTTGTTTATCCATATTTAAGAAATATGTAATTCTACAGAGTATAATGAAATATTAAATTGTGGTTTTAATTCACATTCTTACCAAGCACACTTTCATGTGTTTATTGGTTATTTGTACTTCTTTCAGAAGTGTTTAAAATCTGAGAGAAGTTAGGCAAAATTTGCCTTCTTGGTTTAATTCTTTACCCTTTAACCATTACTCAAATGTTACCCATGAATATTACTTGTCCCACAGGTAGTCTGTGACTGTACAGAATTTCAGATCCCAGATCACATTGCCTGTGGCACAGAATTCCATTTAAATCTAGTGGGAAAGTACAGGAACTCTGGATATGTGATTAGCTATGTAAGAAGGACTCTATATGACATGTTCATTTTAGTCAAATCCACTTATTGTTACTTTCCAGAAGATAATGAAATAAAATGTGGTGTGTTCAAAGCCCTTTCTCAAGGCCATTTTCCAGTAAGTGATAGCTTTAATTTTGAACATAAACCTGATGCTGGAGACTGTGGGAGATCTAGGGAGAGATCCTGCACTTTATGGAGCTGGAAAACAAGTCAGTAAAGGGTTTTGAGGTAAAGAGCGACAGACAATAAGAACTTTTTAAAACCCCTTATCTCTTTTCCAGTTTTTATTCATGTGGCTAAAGGGTAGAGTATGTGGTTCTGATAGATGAAAGTGTCAGAAATTATTTTTGAGGGTTTTGAGGTATCCCTAATGAAGTCAATAGCTTTGAGCTTGAACATTCTGACACTCCTTCCTCCATGTAAGTCTTTACATATCAAAGAAATGAATTGGCCTGAGATAGTGAGGTCACAGGTTAGAGAGTCAAAGGAAGAAAATTACCTAAAGATCCTGGCTAGGAGTAAAATGACCTTAGGCCCCTCCACATTTGGCCTGAGGTTCTAGGCAAACTAAAATCCACTGATGAATCCTTTCACATTAGCTAGATGGTTATATCTAATGAACTGTCAACTATATTCATCTAATCTATGAGGTCCGTATCTAGAGTATATTCACATTAAAACATATAAACATATCAGGGCAGAAAAGGACTATGTACATTGTTTTACATTTGCAGGGCTTCTTACTCTGCTCTGTATTTGGTAACTGATAAGGTGAGAATGTTTGGTATATATTTTCCCATAGTTGTCAGACTGGCAGGAATAGGGCCTTCAAACTGAGATTTCCTCATGGATGCTCCTTGAAGTTCTATGTACTCTGTGGACAAAGAGGGCCTTCCTGGCAGTCTGGTTGGTTCACAAGTGAGTCCTGAGATACTAAAGTCAGCAACTACTGGAGCCCAAACACAGTAATCCAAAAGTCATAGGAATTTCTGAGAAATAGCATCTGACCCATAGAGGGGAAAGTAGCCTGAGCCTGAGTGGAAGGCATGCCTGGTATTGGTACCATTTCACTTCACATGATAAAGAGGTTGTGGTAGAAGTTACTGTCAGGGGCACTGGTGGTGGACATAACTGAGATGCCACTAGAAGCTGACCCTAGATGGCTACTCACTGCAGGACATCATGCTTTCACTAAAAGTCATGGGCATTCCTGGAATACCAGGCTTTCCTAATGGCATTGTGTGGTACCTTCTTGCAAATCATGTTCTCTGGCTAGAAGAAAGATGCTCCCTGAGGGGTAGGAGTCTGTTGGGAGCAGTAGGCGCCACTATACTCAGGCAGTGACATAATGCACTATGATTCCCCTTTACTCATATTTTGTCTGCATAATTCAGGAAATAATAATAATAATAATAATAATAGGCCTTCAATTTTTTCAGACTCTGAAAACAGTGACAAATGCTTGTTGCTCCCAGAAAACAAGCATATCTAAAACTGACAGCAACTTCTCATATTCTAAAGGTGTTTGGTCAACAGACTACCAGAATCTCGGTTTCTTAGTTTCCTGCTCAATGGTGGCCAAAGTTCAATTGTACTTTGGGACTCCAGAGGTTCCTGATAACTTCAGATCTGAAAGGAGGCTCTTTCTTAGGCTCATAATCATGCTTTGAGACAAAAAAATGTTTTGAATTTTTAAGTACTAAATTTCACTATAACTTGTCTTCCCACCATAATCTAAGATCACAAAAACTTATATCTATAGTGCTTGATCGAAGCAATTTTAAATTACACATTTTAACATCTCTTAGGAGAAAGATCATATAAACTATATACAAAAATGTGATGTTCTATATTTGGAATTAAGTGACTTAAAAGACAGTGATAACATATAATGGCAGAAACTAGAATGACAATTTCCTATGGGAAGGGGTCGTATTTGCTGTGAAAGGGATACAGGGGAACCTGCGTAGGCAATGTAAAGGCTGTACATCTTACCTGAAGAGTATTTCCTGTCACAAACCATGGATGTTATCCACTGCATCTGGGCTTTGTTCAATGTTGATCTGTTTTCTTTATGTGTACTTTTCTTCCTTTGTTGTTGCTCAAGGCATAGGCGGAATTTTTGATTGTGGCCTAAACAGTACAGTTGAAAGGACTGTGAACTTTGACAGAAGCAGAAAGAACCCCACTTAGCCTCTGTCATGCTCCAAAGGAAGAGACCAGAGATGCTTTACAAGTTCTTCCATCTCCCCTCTTTCCACTAATCGAATGTTATAAAAAGAACACAGTCCCATGTCAGGGATCAGCTACAACATTAGGTTGTGTCAATGGGAGTGGTTAATCTGTGGGAAATGAACTGATGCCCAGTGATATCCCTAATATCATCCCCAATTCATTTGTGTATTTTTCTTTCCACTTCCATTTTACAAATAATTTTTCCTGCAAAGTTTTTAAGCCTTGTCTACTTAATTCTTCTTGTGTAGAAATATCCTGAGGAGACATAGTCAATAAACACCAAACCAATGGTCAGTTGAACCAAGGTAATTTAGACACTACACACATTGGCAGAAACTTGTTTCTTAGCCTCAGGTTATTGGGAGGAGCAGTTGCTGAGGATGTGTGAGGTCTGCAGACACCTTTTTCTTGGCATGATGTCCATGTACCTGATGCAGTGGGCCACTGAAGCATTTTCTGTGCTTTTCCCTTTCCTTTCTTACAAATCATGGGAATGACAAATGTGGATTCCCTTGAATTGTACACACTTTTGAAAAGTCTCTTGTAAATTAGGAACAAATCTACTAATTACCATGTAGTAACACTTGCAGAAAGCTCTTGTATTAGATGCTTTAACATTATACTGTTATATCTATCCCTTTGTAAATTATTATGGAAAGTACCTATTGTTAAAATACTAAATTTATGGGTAAAATGAATGATGCTGTGAAAAAGAAAACGATTTTAAAAGTCAGTAAATGATAGAGTTGTGTTTCAGACCCAAATATCACTGACATGGGGTTATAATGCTTTTTCTGGAAAGGCACTATTGGAAAGTAAACAATCTAAGTTTCCTAGGTAGCATATCCATAGGCAAGGAAAGTAAACATGTTCACAAACTAACAAACAGCAAGCACTGTTGGATTACCATTTCTATACTAACTTGTTTTAGGGCATTAACTGTTCTTAACTATAAAATTCATAGGTTTGATTGTGAATTGCTGACCTTTCTAAAACTACATCTTCTGTAACACTTTGTAGAAAGATGAAAACAGCGATAGCTATACATTCTCAAAACTTAATTATTCCTTCTTTATTTTACCATAAATTAACACCTGCTGTAGGATACTGCTATTCATAGGGTATAAGGCCTCATATTATCCATGAGTGATGACATTTATTGCTTATTAGGCAGTTTTATTTGTATACCCAGGATTCTTCAGAACAGTTCATAATACACATTTTCTTTAATAAAAGCAGTTTCTTAAACTCCAATTGAAAGTCAATTTAATTTGTTTTGGATAACCATTTGTATGAAAAGGAGGGACAAAGAAACTCTGTGTTATTTACTATGTCCTGGTACGTGTATTTGAAGGACGCCTACATAGAAAACAATTTCAAACCAAGGTTAATGAGAGACATTAAGCTACATGCAATTTGATGCCAATTGGGTGAGTTGAAGTCTGGAAAATAAGGTCTCACCTATGCTTCATGGACAGAAGCTCTCACAATATCTTAGGTGCTTATGTTAAGAATGTATCTCTAAAGGAGGTCTGCTTTGTGCACCCTATCAATTGTTTTTTTCAGTTTTCTGGGAAAGAAAACTATACAGGAAAATTTTCCTTTAGATAATTTATGCTGGATTTGCTGCCATAATACTGAATTCCCTTATTAGTGAAGGTTATGTGACTACTAATGGGTTTTCCCCTCAATAATAAGGATAGAGAGCAAAGAGGGGAAGCTTGTCTTTTGAGGGTGATAGTTTAACAACAGAGAAGAAAGTGTGTACATTTTGTTCAAAAAGTGAACTTCATAGGCTACCTTCTGTTGAGGGAAGAAATGGGGAAAAGTTATGAGAAAAGTTGTACTTTAGCAAAAATGGCACCCAGGACGTCTTACCCAATTTCTAATGGTGACCTTGGAGGAGATGATTGGGGTCACATCATCCTCTCTTATAATTAAAAGTATATATTAAGGATTTTCCATAGGTTGAGAAACCACATGAAATACCGCCTTGTTTAAGATTACAGAGGAGTGACAAAAATGTCCCACCAGAGTTTTATATTAGAGAGACAGGTACCATGTATATATTCATTGAGACATTGTTATAAAAAAAAATTGTGTTTATATAAGACTACCTAGAGTCTACCTTCTTGAATTCTTTGTGTATCTTGGATAGTAGCCCTCTGTCAGATGGGTTGCAAGCTGGCACAACCACTCTGGAAAACAGTTTGGTGGTTCCTCAGAAAACTAGGCATAATACTACCAGAGGACCCCACTATACCACTCCTGGGCATATACCCAGAGGATTCCCTAGCAAGTAATAAGGATATATGCTCCACTATGTTCATAGCAGCCCCATTTATAATAGCCAGAAGCTGGAAAGAACCCAGATGTCCCTCAACAGAAGAATGGATACAGAAAATGTGGTGTATTACACTATGGAATACTACTCAACTATTAAAAACAATGAATTCATGAAATTCTTAGGCAAGTGGGTAGAACTGGAGAATGTCATCCTGAGTGAGGCGAACCAATCACAAAAGAACGCATATAGAATGCACTCACTGATAAATGGATATTAGCCTAGAAGCTCGGAATACCCAAGAAACAATTCACATATCAAATGATGCCCAAGAAAAAGGAAGGAGAGGCCACTGGCCCTGGAAAGGCTCAGTGAAGCAGTCTAGGGGAATACCAGGACAGGGAAGCAGGATTGGGGGACAGGGGGAGGGAAAAGGGCTTATGGGACTTTCGGGGAGGGGGGGAATCCTGCAAAGGGAAAATCATTTGAAAGGCAAATAAAGAATATATATAATAAAAAAATTAAAAAGCCTACCTAGCTCCATACCTATCTTTTTAATTTGTATAGTTCTTCAATGTCTTCATGATGACTTGAAAAAACATAACACATTCAGTCCTCTCAAGCTATCTGCTGTAGTGGAGGATCACAATGTAACTTTTCCTCAGTTTAAGTAACTGAAGCCAT
Organism: Apodemus sylvaticus; assembly: GCF_947179515.1. Taxonomy (NCBI): domain Eukaryota; kingdom Metazoa; phylum Chordata; class Mammalia; order Rodentia; family Muridae; genus Apodemus; species Apodemus sylvaticus. The sequence continues at coordinate 57,992,666 of NC_067495.1, read as the reverse complement.
AAGTAATCCATGAAAGACTATAAGTTGAAATGGAATGGCCCCTTCAAAATAATCAGATAGTTTGGCAAAGGAAAATCATGTTTCAAATTTTTCATTCACAAATAAGGATTATATTTTCCATATTGCTTAAGTCTAGAAAACTATTGAAAATATTGACAAATAAAATAAATGTACAGTTTTTAAAGAGCTTTTCACATATTTTATTGTAGCCAGTAGAAGGAAGCCAATGGTTTTTTTCTAATTTATTTATTAATTTTTGCCAGTAAAGCTCCTGATATAACCACAAGCTGTACATTTGTCCCTTTGCCTTAGTTCCCTTACCTGTAAAATAAAATTAATAATAATTTGTGACATCTTTTTGGAGAATTGAATGTATTACCATCTAGAAAGCATTTAGAAGAGTTAATATCAGTACTCTAAAAGTTTTAGCTGCTTTATGTTGGCTTTCTTGGCCATTTTCACTAGAACACACAGTAAAGAAGACACAGAAGTCACATGTCATGGAAGTCACTACTTTAAAATCTTTCTTTAAGATCTGTAGTGATTATTTTTGTACCCACAGTTTTTTCATCATGGATTGTCAAGAAAATGAGTACCAGGACCAATGGGGGCGCTGTGTCACCTGCCAACAATGTGGCCCTGGACAGGAGCTCTCTAAGGTAAAACCTTTTCTTTTCTTTTCTTTTCTTTTCTTTTCTTTTCTTTTCTTTTCTTTTCTTTTTTTCTTAGATATATTCTTTATTTACATTTCAAATGTTGTCTTCTTTCCTGGTCCCCCCTTCCCTCTGAAAATTCCATAAGCCATCTCCCCTTCCCCTGTTCCCCAATCAATCATCTCCTGCTTCCCTGTCCTGGTATTCCTCTACTCCTTTTGATCAGTACTTAAAAAAAAAAAACCTCAGGAACCTGGAAGTATGTGTGTGCATTCGTGTGTTTGTGTGTATGTGTGCATGCATGTGAGTGAGTGTGTGTGCGTGTGCATGTGCGTGTGTGTGTGTGTGTGTGTGTTTTGTAAAAGGGGTAAAGAAGGTTTAAACAGAAAAAGATCTGAGAAAAGCCAGTATTAGTAATACAGTTAATCACAGCTATGAATAGTTCAGTTCAGCCAATACAATGAGATGCAAATAGTATTCAATAGTAATCATTGTTCAAAAGAAGCGAAGCAAGCAGGCTCAGAGGCAGGGAAGAGTTTAATGAAATATTAGGGAACCTCATGAAGTGATATTTCAATACAGATCTCTAAACTTACTGCATTAAAAAAAATCTGTTTCAACTTTTGAGTCTGGGTTACCTCACTTAGTATGATGTTCTCTAGCTCCATCCATTTGTCTAGGTGAATCATGGTATGCACTCATTAATAAGTGGATATTAACCTAGAAAACTGGAATACCCAAAACATAATCCACACACCAAATAAGGTACAAGAAGAAAGGAGGAGTGGCCCCTTGTTCTGGAAAGACTCAGTGAAGCAGTATTCGGCAAAACCAGAACGGGGAAGTGGGAAGGGGTGGGTGGGAGGACAGGGGAAGAGAAGGGGGCTTACGGGATTTTCGGGGAGTGGGGGGCTAGAAAAGGGGAAATCATTTGAAATGTAAATAAAAAAATATATCGAATAAAAAAAAAAGAAAAAATCTGTTAAGCAAAGTATACTTAATTTGATTAAAAATGATGGTACACTATGGTAAGAATGAAGCCAAGTTGTAAAATTGCACAGGAGTTCCACAAGAAATTAAGAATAGGCATTTTCAAGGAAGTTGGCAGGTTAGAGATCTTATGATGCAACTCAGTGGAAGAAAACAGGATAGTACAGGATAATCTCTATTCTTGCAAGAGACAGTAGCTGTAAATGGACTTATTAAGCCAAGTGAGATCTCTGTGGGGAAGCAGACAAGAGTGGCTGTGAACTGGTGCCTAGCTGCACAAATTGGCTCTGGTGAGGTAATTGGAAACCACAGGGAGGCACTTTACAGCACACACACCCAGCAGCACTGCAGTAACAGTTAGCTCATAACCAAGGACTGGATAGCAATTGGAGATGAAGCCTTGGAACTAAAGCTTAGTTCTCACAGCAGGGCTCCAGTTGAGGTTAAGTCGGACTTGCAGGACAAAGCCTACACCTCCTTCCCCTTCCCCATACACCAGCATGGTGGCACAGCCTGAGGAAAGTCTGGCCACAAAACCTGAGTTGGTCCAGGGGCTGAAACATGATAGTGCAATTGACACCCTCTTTATCCCAAGTTTGTAGCTATACTCTATGGGAATCCACAGCAAGGGATCCCACCCTGGCTTCTCCAGCACAGTGATGCCAAACCACACAGAGTACCAAGAAGGGAATTGAGAACTACACTGCTCATCTCACTGCAGCTGTGCCAAATACTCAGTCCAATGTGTTATTATATGATCTCTATGGGACAATACATACACAAAATCAGGCTTTACAGCTTCTACTGGAATAAGAAACAAATTGCATCTCCCCCATTAGTACTATTTGCCAGAGGAAACTTTTGAAGGGAAAAGAAAGAATTCAAAACCCATTCAAGATGAAAGAAATAGTGACTGATAGGATTTTTCTAAAATCCAAAGTGCTTTTGTTACACTTTGTCTTTTTTGCTCCTGTCGATGTTTTTGATAATTTTTAGGTTTTCTTTTCATTTTTAAGTCTTTATTCTTGAATAAATACTTTGAAATTATCTTGCTTTAGGTCACACGTTGTTTAGTTTGCATGATTGTTTTGCATGCTTTTAAACCCATTACACTCTTACATACTCTAGTATTTTTTCCCACATACAACCCATGTACTTTCTTCCTAATTTCCACTTTCTTTTCAATTTTGTCTTCCCTGCTGCCCCTCTTCTTTCATTTAATTCTAGCCTTTTAAAACTTTCAAAACTTAATAAAACTATTAGACACTAACAGTATCCCAACTCTTTCCTCCCAGTATTTTTTCCTCATCTCAACTTTCTTCCAGTTGATCTAACATTAATTCTTATGCTTACCACATTCTGTCTGCTTGTAATCTTCATAATGCTCTACTATATAGCATGTTATTCTTGTATATTAATCTTCCAATAGTTATTGGATTAAAAAAGATCACTGTTAATTGGCTAGAAGGACATTTTTGTAAGCATTCTATCCAGCAATTGTAGTTGATTCTACAGCTGATATTCAAATACTTGGTTGTACCAGGGTCCCTTAGTACATGACTAGGGATGTAAATTCTAAACTATACATATAAATTCTATCACTTGAATACAGAAAATATTTTTGACTACAAGAAAATCTAATAAAATAACCCAGATGCAAAAATCTAAACAGAATAGAACAAAAAAGATGACAAATCATGGAAGAATGATGTTCTCCCCTTGGAAAATATAGTACTGGTCCATAGTGAGAGGGAATTAGACAAAATATCAGAAAAGTGCAGTTGTTTAATAAAAGAGGAAAAAAATAAAATCCTGAAAGAACTGAAGAAGAGTAAAAATAAACAGTTGAATGTAATAAGAAAGTTAATCTAGCATATAAAAACTGGAATTTAATGAAGAAACAGAAATATGGAAAATGGAAATTTTTAGTTATATAAAAGTCAGCATGCAAAATAAACTCAATTGAAATCCTAAATAATACAATGTATCATGTGGAAGAAAGAATTCTAGCCTACATAATACAATGGATCATGTGGAAGAAAGAATTCTAGAGACAGATGAACAGAAATACTGAAAATGTCAACAAACGCAAAATAATGAGAAAATGTAACTTAAACAGAGTTCTATGGGACACCATGCAAAGACTGATTTTTTTCCCATGGCACAACCCTACCAAGGACTCAGGGAACACCATAGACAGTTGGGAAAGTATCAGAAAATTTGTACATGCCAGAGGACAAGGAAGTCTGCTGTGAAAGTGCATCTTTTAGAAATGACAGTGCCCATCATTTATAGAAGGAAACTTCTTTGATGACAACTAATATCAATATGAGTCATTTTGTTACTATTGTTTATAGACAAGTAGTATTTGCATTTAACCTGCTTTTATGAGCTGTCTAATCCCTCGTTCTTGGTCACAGAGGCAATATTAGTTATTACTTCTATCACATGGGTTGGTGATTACATTTTCTTTTGGTAGCATTCAAAAGAAAGGCATATCCATACCAAAGATACTAGAGAATAGGGATAAAGTTCCATGTGGAGACAAGCTCTCCTTCTCCAAGTTCAATGAGTTGTATAGTTATTTTTTTCGACAATTAGATCTTGCTGTCAGTTTGAGGAGAATGATTTATTACCTTGGATTTATGGATTACTGTGGGAGCAACTTGGCCAACTTCTCGAATGTATGTCCAGTCTCACCACTTGACACTTTTCTTGGTGACTAAAGACGGCAGTCAGTGGCGGCACATACTTTTAATCCAAGAATGTGGGAGGCAGAGGCAGACAGATTTCTACGTTTTGGGCCAGCCTGATCTACAGAGTGAGGTCCAGGGCAGCCAGGGCTATACAAAGAAACCCGGTCTTGGAAATAAAAAAAAAAAAAAAAAGAATGGCCAGTTTATATGGTATCTACCTCATTATTTGGAGACTTCATTATGATCACCTTCATATACTTTAGGAAGTTTCTATTCCAGCATACCACCTGTCAAACCAGCTTCAATTCTCTCCTTACATTCCTTACCTCAAACCACTTCCCCTCCATATAGCACTCATCATCCCATTCCCAATTACCCACTCTCAGTCCACTGATAAATTCTGTTTTATTACTCCCTCCCAGTCTCTTCCTTTATATATAACCTCTCTGGGTTTATGAATTGTAGCTTAGTTATCATTTGTTTAACCGTTATTATCTACATGTAAGTGAATGAATAACACAATTATCTTTTTGCATCTCCTTTTCTATTTGGAACCATTTGCCTGCATATGTTATAGTGTTTTGTTTTGTTTTGTTTTGTTTTGTTTTGACAACCCAGTAATACTCTGTTCCCTGTTATATATAGAATAGTTGGATGAAAGATAGTATGTACATGAGGAAAATGAAATAAATATAGTACTCATGTATGAAGTTCCCAGAAGAATGAAACAATGTGCTGAATATGAGACAATGTCAACTCTATAATATATGAAAAATGTAGAATATAGTTTCTATTACTTTATTTGAATAAATCAATTTTATCTAAATAAAACCATAATGCCTAAAAAAAATAAAAAGAAAGCTACAGCCACAACACCTCAGTGATATGATTGCCTAGACACAACTTGAACAATGGCAATATAAATAGCACATGAAGACAAGTAGGGGAGTCCCACCCCAAAACTAAGAGCTATGAGCAACTTAGGACTGCTGAGAGAAAGAGAATTCGACTTACTGAAGGATGAGCTTCTTAATTGGTTATGCAATGCCAAGTGGTCAACCCTGAAATCATAAATATAAAAATAATACTAAATCAACTCAGAAAGCTGTCTTTACTTAAAAACTTTCAAAATCTAGATTAACAGGCTGACTATTCAGGATCAGGAGGTATGTCAGTCAAAATGGGAAAGACCTGAAAATAGATCTTTCCTAAGTACCAAATATGATATAGATAGATAGATAGATAGATAGATAGATAGATAGATAGATAGATAGATAGATAGATAGGATTGAAGGAAAAAGCACAGGAAAAAGCACCAAGGGCAAACCTATCAGAATTCTAATAGAGTTTTGATGAAATACCTTGAAAGTCTGGAGAGCATACAATGATGCATTTCAAGAGCTGAAGGACAATAATTGGGAATTCAGTTACTATTGTACAAACTGATGAAATGATCTTTACAAAGTATGGTTAAATGCAAGGTTTTAATGTAGATATGAGGGAGAGTGCAGCTTGAGTTATCTGGAACCATCCAAAGCAGGGAAAGAATGTAGTAGGCTGAATATAGCCAGCAACTGAACTTGGTGATGAGAGAAGAGGCCAGGGAAGCAAGAGAAGAAAGCAAAGAGAGTATGGGTAAAGAAGAACAAGACAAAGGAAATGAGAGAGACAGAGACAGAGACAGTGATGCATTTTCTTTTTTTCTTTTCTTTTTTCAAGAATGCTCAAAGAACAATTTTTTTTATTTTGTTTTTTTCCATACAGGGTTTCTCTGTGTAGGCCTGGTTGTCCTGGAACTCAACTCTGTAGACCAGGCTGGCCTCGAACTCAGAAATCTGCCTGCCTCTGCCTCCCAGACTGCTGGGATTACAGGCGTGCACCACCACTGCCCAGCTCAAAGAACAATTTTAATTGCACCAATTTTCTGTAGCTTTTCCATTTTCTTTTTAAAAATATTTTATTAGCTATTTTATTTATTTCCGTTTCAAATATTATCCGCCTTCCTGGTTTCCCCTTCAAAAAACCCCTATCCGCCTCCTTGCTTCTATGAAAGTGCTCCCCCACCCACTCACCCACTCACCCACTCCGTCCTCACCACCCTAGTGCCCAGCATTCACCTATGCTAGAGCATCAAGCCTTCACAGGACCAAGGGCCTCCCCTCCCATTGATGCCAGATAAGGGCATCTTCTCCTATATATGTGGCTGGTGGTTTAGTCCCTGAGAGCTCTGGAGAGTCTGGTTTGTTGATATACTTGTTCTTCCTATAAGGTTGCAAACCCCTTCAGCTTCTTCAGTCATTCTGCTAACTTCTCCATTGGGGTCCCCATACTCAGTCTTATGGTTGATGAATGATTGATATCAGAATCCTCAGTTCACTTGAGTGGTGCTACCCCTAGGTTGATGGTCTCAGGTTCTATAAAAAAAAAAAAAGTAGGATGAAAAGGACCCAATAAGGAAACAAGTATGCATCACTTCTACATGACTTCTGTTTTAGTTTCTGACTCCAGATTCCTGCCATGACTTCCTTGGATGGTGGACTGTGATGTAAATACTATCCGCTTGAAATAAACCCTTTCTTTCCTAAGTTGCTTTTGGTCATAATATTTTACCACAGCAATAGAAACCTTTTAAGGCAGATGGAAAGACTGCTGATACTCACAAATGAGAAAATAATATTTTGAAATTGGCTATAGTGCCAAAAAGCTTCCATGGTCAATATAATTCCTTTCAAAATATCAATGCAAGAAGCAGAAAAAATAAATAAATTCATGTGGTAGCACAAAAGACCTTGGAGAGTGCCATCAATTCTGGGAAAAAGAAAAATGAAAGACACATATCACAGCAATGTACATGCGCACATCATTTTAAGTTGTTCTCCAGAACCATAGTAATAAAAGAGCACTGGACTGGCAAAAGAGACACATGGATGGATCTGTGCATCAGAATATAGGACCCAGATATAAGCCTACACAGCTACAGCCAAATATAACTTTTTATAATACTGCTTTAAAAACCATTCTTTTAAAAAAAAAGATAACCTCACCAAGAAATGTTTCTGCCAAGCTGGATATCCCCCTGTGAAATAATTAAACCAGATCTATGTCCATATAATACCAAAGCATCAAATCTGCATACCTCAAAAATCATAAAGCACAGACAAAGAAAAAGAGCTAGTTTTACATTAGGGAATAAAATTTCCCCGGAAGTTTCCAAAAAGACTTTTCCTTGCATCTTATGATACAAAACTGGGTAATGCATTTCTGTATACCTAGAAGGGTGACTATGAATGAATGTTTGGCCCACAAGAATGATTCCTGCATGGTTTGCTAAACAAATTAAGAAACCATTTTTGAGACTGGTCATTCTACTACTTAAAATGAAATGAGCAATCGATTAAGAGAGGCCAGTGACATTTGGAATAGTAGCGAACCACATCCAAGACAACATTTCTGTTCAGTTACCGGTATTCAATTTTATACTTCACTCAATGAAATATAAACATTGCTGTGAACAAATTATTATAGAAGATTAACAGTGCTTCCTTGGGATATTTTTCTAGAAATATAATTTGTAAGCTAAATACAATTTTAATATTCTTGAAAGACATAGACATCACATTTGAACTTTTTTACTGATTTCCATGACAATTGAATGTATTTTCAATAATGCATGAAATTCTCATGTCCCAAAAGTCAAACTCAAAAGTAAATAATATGTATTTCTATCATTTGTTACTTTTGTGCTTTCTTCTATAATATTAATTACTAATTTATGAAGCTTTGAGAATTTTTTTTTACTTTTCAAATATTTGACAGGGAAATATACTAACCTGTGAACTATTTCTTAGTAAAATGTTTATTGTTTAACTTCTACTCAAGTAAAGTACTTGAATAGACAGATGTTATAAAATAAAGTATTTTTAATCCTTTTTATATTAAATAAATATATTAAAATCAGAAATGTTTTTAGATTCTATTTAATTTCATTATTTTGTATGCAGTTTTTAATATATTTTCTCTTATGTTTATTTGATACTATAGTGATAAGTTCTTAAGGTTAAAATATTGTATATTTTTAGCATAAACCATTCTTGATTATGATTTTCAGTTAATTGTTCTTGCATGTTATACAAACAACTTTTAAAAAGAAATAATTATACTTACTCCAAGGTCAGCATCAAAATTTTGTGTCAACATCATGAAAGCATGATAAAATTAAGATAAATGTTTCCTGGTTATAAAACTGATTAGCAGCAAAAGCATTTGGAAACTTGAATAATTTAAAAAACAAAACTTTTTGTTCCTAACTATGAAAGATGATTCTCACCAAGAGTTTTAAATGATAATTTGCATGTTTTTAATTCTTGGGAAATGATTCATTCATCAGCGAAAGAAATGGCTACTGGGGGGTAATTTGATAGTATCTGATTTTATCTACAATGTTCATTTTCGCCTTTTAATTGCTTTGCTTACATGATTTAAATTTAAGATTGCTATTGATTGACACTTTAAGCCTGAAGGCTGCTATTTTATTGTTGGGCTCTCCATTCCTATTCCCTTATTTGTCTTTTCTTGCCTCCCTGTTGGTTTTACAAAGCTTTATTTTAGAACTTTACCTTGATGTATTTGTGCCAATTTTATTGTATTTTTTGTATTATTTACTTAGCTGTTCTAAATACTAAAATACACACAAGTAACGTTTTAGGGTCTGCTAGTTTCAACTTTTCCCCATTATGAGTGTAGAAACATCTATTTAAGTGTCATTACTTTCCCAATATCTTAGTTGGTGTTCTATTGATATGAAGAGACACTATGTCCCCAGAAATTCTTGTAAAAATATTTTAATTGTGGCTTGCTTACAGTTTCGGAGGTTTAGTCTATAATTAGCATGGCAGGAAGATGGCATGGTACTAGAGAAGTAGCTTGAAAGTTCTATATCTAGATCCATAGGAACCAAGAAGAGAGAGTAACACTGGGACTGGCTTGGGCTTTTGAAACCTCAATGTCCACTCCCTCATTGACACATTCCCTCCAAAAAGACACACCTACTCCAACAAGGCAACATCTCCTATTCCTTTTCAAATAGTGCCACTCCCTGGTGACTAAACATTGAAATGTATGAGTGTATGTTGACCATTCTTATTTGTGCCATTACACCCAATGTATTCATACTATACATAATTGGCATAGATATCGATGTGATATTATGCTATAATCACCACATAGGATTTATAAAATATGTGAAAATAAAGTTTATTATTTCAAAGATGTTCTTTAGTTCTCAAAATTAAAAGATGAAGCCAGGTGGAGGTACACACCTTTAATCTTGCACTTGGGAGGCAGAGGCAGGGGGATATCTGAGTTCGAGGCCAGCCTGGTCTACAGAGTGAGTTCCAGGACAGCCAGGGCTACACAGAGTAACCCTGTCTCTAAAACAAACAAGCAAAAAAAAAAACAAAAAAAATGAAATATGATTACATGAATTCCTGTTCTTTCCATGACCTTTAATATGAAAGGATGTTGAATTTTTTCAAATGCTTTTTCAGCATCTAATGAAAATACCATGTGGTTTTTTCATTGAGTTTGTTTATGTAGTGGATTACATTGATGGAATTCCATATACTGGACCATTCTTGCATCCCTGGGATGAAGCCTACTTGATTGTGGTGGATGATCATTTTGATGTGTTATTGGATTTGGTTGGCAAGAATTTTATTGAGTATTTTTGCATTGATATTCATAAGGGAAATTGGTCTAAAGCTCTCTTTCTTGTTGGATATTTGTGTGGTTTTGGTATCAGCAAAATTGTGGCTTCATAGAACGAGTTGGATAATGTTCTCTCTGTTTCTATTTCGTGGAATAGTTTGAAGAGTATTGGTGTTAGGTCTCCTTTGAATGTCTGATAGAATTCTACACTAAAGCCATCTATCTGGTCCTGTGCTTTTTTTTTTGTTGGGAGACAGTCAATGACCACTTCTATTTCATTAGGGTTTATAGGTCCATTTAGATGGTCTATCTGATCCTGATTAAATTTTGGTAATTGGTATCTGTCTAGGAAATTATCCATTTCCTCCAGATTTTCCAGTTTTGTTGAGTATAGGCTTTTGTAGTAGGATATGATAATTTTTTTGGATTTCCTCAAGGGCCATACCTAAACATAATAAAAGCAATATACAGCAAACCAGTAGCCAACATCAAACTAAATGGAGAGAAACATGAAGCAATCCCACTAAAATCAGGGACTATACAAAGCTGCCCTCTCTCTCCATATTTATTCAATATAGTACTTGAAATTCTAGCTAGAGCAATTAGACAACACCAGGAGGTCAAAGGGACACAAATTGGAAAGGAAGAAGTCAAACTATCACTATTTGCAGATGGTATGATAGTATACTTCAGTGACCCAAAAAATTCCACCAGAGAACTCCTACAGCTGATAAACAACTTCAGCAAGGTGGCTGGTTATAAAATTATCTCAAGCAAATCAGTAGCCTGCCTATACTCAAAGGATAAACAGGCTGAGAAAGAAATTAGGGAAATGACACCCTTCATAATAGCCACAAGCAATATAAAGTATCTTGGTGTGACTCTAACCAAACAAGTGAAAGATCTGTATGACAGGAACTTCAAGTCTTTGAAGAAAGAAATCGAAGAAGACCTCAGCCTTGGTCTTGGATTGGCAGAATTAATATAGTAAAAATGGCCATCTTTCCAAAAGCAATCTACAGATTCAATGCAATTCCCATCAAAATCCCAACTCAATTCTTCATAGATGTAGAAAGAACAATTCTCAAATTCATCTGGACTAACAAAAACCCAGGATAGCTAAAAATATTCTCAACAGTAATATTCTTGGGGAATCAGTATCCCCGACCTCAAGCAGTACTACAGAGCAATTGTGTTAAAAACTGCATGGTATTGGTACAGTGACAGGCAAGTAGATCAATGGAATAGAATTGAAGACCCAGAAATGAACCCAGAGAATTATTGTCACTTGATCTTTGATAAAGGAACTACAACCATCCAGTAGAAAAAAGATAGCCTCTTCAACAAATGGTGCTGGTTCAACTGGAGGTCAGCCTGCAAAAGAATGCAAATTGATCCATTCTTATATCCTTGTACTAAACTCAAGTCCAAGTGGATCAAGAACCTCCACATAAAACCAGACACACTGAAGCTAATAGAAAAGAAACTGGGGAAGACCCTTGAGGATATGGGCACAGGGGAAAATTTCCTCAACAGAACAGCAATAACTTATGCTCTAAGATCAAGAACTGACAAATGGGGCCTCATTAAACTACAACGTTTCTGTAAGGCAAAGGACATTATCAAGAGGACAAAATGGCGATCAAAAAATTAGAAAAAGATCTTTACCAACACTACATCTGACAGAGGGCTTATATCCAAGATATACAAAGAACTCAAGCAGGTAGACTCCAGAGAGCCAAATATTCCCCTTAAAAATGGGGTACAGAATTAATCAAAGAATTCTCACCTGAGGAATATGGCTGAGAAGCACCTAAAGAAATGCTCAACATCATTAGTCATCGGGAAAATGCAAATCAAAACAAACATGAGATTTCACCTAACAGCAGTCAGAATGTCTAAGATCAAAAACTCAGGAGAAAACAGGTGCTGCGGAGGATGTGGAGAAAGAGGAACACTCCTCCACTGCTGGTGTGGTTGCAAGCTGGTACTACCACTTTGGAAGTCAGTCTGGTGGTTTCTCAGAAAACTGGGCATGACACTTCTGGTGGACCACACTATACCACTCCTGGGCATATACCCATAGGATTCCCCAGCATGTAATAAGAATACATGCTTCACTATGTTCGTAGCAGTTCTATTTATAATAACCAGAAGCTGGAAAGAACCCAGATGTCCCTCAATGGAGGAATGGACACAGAAAATGTGGTATATATACACAATGGAGTACTATTCAGCCATTAGAAACAATGAATTCATGAAATTCTTAGACAAATGGATGGAACTGGAGAACATCATCCTAAGTGAGGTAACCCAGTCTCAAAAGAACACTCCTGGTATGCACTCACTGATAAATCAATGTTATCCTGGAGGCATGGAATAACCAAGACACAATTCACATATCAAATGATGCCCAAGAAGAAGGAAGGAGTGGCCCCTGGTCCTGGAAAAGCTCAGTGTAGCAGTGTCGGGGAGTACCAGGACCAGGACATGGAAGTGGGAAGGGGTGGATTGGAAAACAGGGGGAGGGAAGAGAGCTTATGGGACTTTCTGGGAGGGGGGATCCAGGAAAGGGAAACTCACTTGAAATGTAAATAAAGAATATATCGAATAAAAAATGTCATTACATAACTTTCTTCCTTCCCTTTTCTCCCTACAACCATTACCATGTATTCCCCCATCTTACTGGTGTGATCATCTCTAGGCAAGACTATTTCTCTCACTTGGAGCATTTTTTTAGTTGACCAAAGCTCTTTGTGTGTGGTTAAGGTCTCCTGGGTTTCCCCATTAACTTTAATATGTCCATTTTGTTGTTCTTGTTCAGTTCATGTTTAGGAGGCACTGATGTTAGTAAGATTATTGGTGTACTTCTGACATTACTAGGATATACAATCTTATAGCAAACTTTCTCCTTCTTAGGCTCTAATATTTTTTTTCACAATATTCACTGTGTTTTAGCTACAGGAGTGGTTTTGTAGATGTATCCACTGGGGCTGGACATCACATCACTGCATTTTAATTAATCATGGTTTTCTGTAATGGTGTCCTGTAGCAAAGATAATTTTTATTAGATAAGGGGTAACAACAACACTATTACTATCTGTGGATATAAAGACATTATACAGAATGTGGTTAGAGCTATTGGTGGTTTAGTGAAGTGGTAGTTATATGTACTTAGATCCAAGTTCTATGATTGCACTAATACTAAGTAGTTAAAAAGGTTTCCTGTACCTGGCATGATTTCCTTCTTGTTGAGCAGGTCTTAAGCGAAATTAGAAAGCTGTTGGTTACCACTAAGTATGTGTGCCATTGCTGTACCTTATTAGGCTTATTGTGCCATGGTTATCATTGCTGTGTTTCATAGACATCATACCTTGGTAGGATTGTGTTAGTTGTGTCCTTCCTTTGGAAACTTGTAATGCCCCATGGTCTTTTCTAGTATTGTGAAAACTAGTCCTTGTGGATGAGGTATTCAAGTGAGTTGTAGCACCAGCTCCTTTAAACCCTATTCTTGAAGTGCATAATGTGTATAGAAACAGAGACTTACCTTCTACTTTTGAGGGCAATCACTGTTGATAGCAATAAGCTGCTTGTTTGGGGGAGTCTCTTGGATAATCTTGAACAAAAACTCAAAAGAGGGTTTCTCATGCCTGCTCTTTGAATTTGTGTTAGATTGTCTTTGGCTTTTAGAGGAAGCATTGCCAATCCAGATAAACCCTTGTATGTGCCTCAAATTTAAATGTTACCGACTATTCTGTAGATCCATTCATTGTTTAGCCAGCTCTTGACATTCACCTTAGGAGTATGTTTGTGGTATTCACTTGGTGAGGTAGGGGAATATCCAGCAATGTAGCACTTGTGTTGTTAGTAGATACAATTTAACTATCTAGTAGTACTTGCCTCTTAGAAGAGGTTACTACTAAATTTCTTTACACCTAATGAAATAGTCTGTCAGTTACCTACTTTTATGGCACTACAAATGTTTCAGTATACATACTCTATATTGGCAGATGACAATGTGATACAATGGCAGTGCCTGGGTTTCTCTCTGTAAATAAATTCTTTGCCAAACACAGTTCAGACTTACTTACTACTTACAGAATTGGAACAGGTAAATGGGGGAAGTGTTCCTAGCTGGAGAGCATGTCTTGCAGTTTAGTGGATTAGTGTAGGAAGCAGGGGGTGTAGGCCAGTGTCTCCTGATTAAACTGTACTCTGCTTTTGGGCAATAATGTTGGCATGATCTGAGCTAGCCAGGAGGAGGTTGGGTGATTAAAAGCCTGAGCATAGTTAAACTGAAGACTTAATTTGGGCACCAGAAATCTTAACAAGTAATCTCACACCATGAACCACAAACTTCCCTTACAATATGCTTTACCACAGCTACACACACACACACACACACACACACACACACACACACACACACAAATTCTGTTTGGTGTTGTGATTTAAGAAGTGAACAGAGACATATGATGGGCTTTGTTTAATGGCATACTGTACCAGAACACTGAAGACCTGCAACAGATGTAAATTCCAAGTCTTGTTACAATTTTTTAAGATTGTGAAATCATCAAAATGCATATGAATCAAGTTTTAATACACTGTCTGGGTGGATGAGGCTGTCCATTGCACCATTTCTTTCTTTGGGTTCTCAGGCATGGTTCTGACCGTTTAAGAACTCTAACATTTAACATTGTATAATCAGTAAACCTATAAAAAAGAAATATACATGAATATAATAAGTAGTTAATAATATGATTCCTTGTGAACTTTTCAGATATGCTTACTGTTATTTTATCCTTCCTATTCTGTTTTCATCTTCCTTTCCCTCCCATAATTTGAGCCTCTTTTTCCCATTTCCCTGATCACATCATTTGGATCCTGCTGTTTCCCTCTGTTCTGATCTTAAGCCAATTTTCTTAATATTATTTGTGGGTTGTTTGTCCTCTTATTTTTTGAGCTCTTTACATATTTTGGATATTAATCTTTTTCAAATGTATAGCTGGCAAAAATTCTTATTATTTGGGAATACTCATCATGGGATTGTTTCTTTAGCTGTGAAGAAGCCTGTTAGTTTTTATGAGTTCCACTTTTTAATTCTCTGGATATTCATTTCATTCTGTAAGATGAGTTATTACCCTCAATACCTGATTAAAGTAGTATGCTATATAGGAAATCCATTCCTACATTCATTTTATGTAGAGTACTTTGTATATTTCCTCTACCAATTGATATTTTGTATTTAGGTCTTTGCTCCATTTGGATTTAAATCTTTGTCAAAGGTAATAGATATAGTTCTGATATCTTTCTCTTACATATAGACATCCTCTTTTCCTGGCACCATTTGTTGAATATGTTGTATTTTCACCAGTGTTAGTTTTTGGTATCTTTGTAGAATATCAGATGAATGTGGTTATGCGTACTTGTGTCTCAATCATCAGTTTTCTTTCATTGGTCAATAAATTTATTTTGTGCCATTATCATATTATATTCATTACTTGACCAACCCAGTAATATATTTTGAAACTGAAATGAGTTTTGCTACCTGGAGTCATGTGGTTTCATGTGAATTTTAGGATAGATCATTTCTATTTCTGTAAAGAATAAGATGGAGACATTGATTAAAATTGCATTAAAACTTTAAATGGCATTTGAGCGAACACTCATTTTCACAATAGTCATTCTACCAATCAATGACCATGATTTATGTTTACGTCTTTATCTCTTTCTATAGAGGTTTAAAGGTCTTTCATCTCTTGGTCTGGTTTATTCCTGGGCATTTAACTTTCTTTGAGACTATTGTGAATGAGAGCTTTTCCATGTGCTCTGTCTCTATAGAATTTTTGGTTGATGGTAGTAGTAGTGGATCTCATTTTTACTTGTTTCTACAAATCTTCTGGAGAATATCTGCAATCTCTAACATAAAATATGTCATTTACCAATAGAGATAGTTTAATTTATGGTTCCCAATTAGTATCTCTTTAATTTCCTTTTTATGCCTTTAGTTGCCTGGCTAGTGCTTAAAGTAGGAGTAAAAGCCCAGTTTTTATAAATGTATTTTTATGATCCAATATTTTCATCTCTCTTGAAGCTTTACAAGCTACCAGTTTTGATCATTTCTTTCTGATTGAAAATTTCTAGTAGATACTATTTTATAGTGTGTCCTCTGGGAAACATGGGAGTTTTCTCTTGCCTGAAGAATATCTTTGTTTTCCCTTCTTTCATAAGTTAAAGTTTCACAGGATATTACAATTTGCACTTGGCAGTTATGTATTCTCAATATTTTAAAAATATGGCTTAAGAAAACTTTCAAAGTTTCAGAAAAAAATCACTGTCATTTCAGTGTTTGTTGTTTTAGAGTTAATGTCATACCTTGCTGAATATTTTCAAAACTGACTGTACTGGCTGGTTTTGTGTGTCAACTTGACACAGGCTGGAGTTATCACAGAGAAAGGAGCTTCAGTTGGGGAAGTGCCTCCATGAGATCCAGCTGTGGGGCATTTTCTCAATTCGTGATCAAGGGGGGAGGGCCCCCGTGTGGGTGGTACTACCTTTGGGCTGGTGTTCTTGGGTTCTATAAGAGAGCAGGCTGAGCAAGCCAGGGGAAGCAAGCCAGTAAGGAACATCCCTCCATGGCCTCTGCATCAGCTCCTGCTTCCTGACCTGCTTGAGTTCCAGTCCTGACTTCCTTTAGTGATGAACAGCAATGCAGAACTGTAAGCTGAATAAACCCTTTCCTCTCCAACTTGCTTCTTGGTCATGATGTTTTGTCCAGGAATAAAAACCCTGACTAAAACACTGACCTTTGCCAAGAAGTTTCATTATATACACATACACATATACATAATCTCCAGTACATACAAACACACACACACACACACACACACACACACACACACACATATATATATATACATATATATTCATACACACATGTATATATATATATGTATGTGTATGTGTGTGCGCACATACAAGTGCATGCACGTGCATGTGCGCATGTGTAATGCATGTCTGAGTGTGTGGGGATTTCATTTAATATACATATGTGAGGTATATAAATACATGTCTGTTATAGAATGTTTTTCAACCCATGCTCCTGTTGAGAAAAATGACAACTCTGAGAATCAAATATATTTACAAATTCCTAGACCATATAGCTATGCATGTTCCCTTGACTAGCTCATGAGTTACTATCTCATTTATTTAAATCTAAGTTCTGCCATGTGACTAGTTTCTTCTGTGCCAGTTCCATGGTCTTCTCTTTCATATTACAGGGTGTCCTCTCCCCTGTCTCTATTCCAGAATTCACTCACTCTACTCTATGTCCTACTTTCTATTTTCTGTCTAAGCTTATAGACAAAACAGCATTTTATTGATAAGTCCTGCATCTTTACAGCACACAAAAGATTCTTTCTGCATGTGGGTATTTGTTTTAACTTACTTTCTGTTTTTAAATATGGCAATATTTGGTGATTTTTTTTCCAAATCTATTAAAATTTTGGCCTTTGTTTCTTTGACTATTTCCTGACACATACTTTGTTTTGATTTTATATGATTTTGGTAGTTTTATTTCTTGCTCTGTTATATTATTCCCAAATTTCTCCAGTCATTTTCTTGTTTTTGTCTATTTTAGTCTAATTGTCTATTTGAACTGTATTCCTTCTATAGTTTTATCTTCAGGTTCAGTGATTTTTCTAATTTTCTAATAATCAGTACAACCAGAGAATTTTGTTCATTTATTTAGTTATTTTTATAACTTCTATTTGGCTCTTAAAAACAATTTATTTGAGCTGGATGAATATAGTTACTTTCAGCTCTAATGCCAGCATTCTAAAGGCAGAAGCAAAATGATTTCAAGCTTGAAGCCATATTGGGCTACACGATGAGTTCTAGGCTAAATAGTGCTATAGAGATGATATCTTAAAAACAAAATTTGCTCTAAAAATTCCATACATGTGCTGTGATATTTTAATTTTCTTTCATATTTACATAAATTTTATAATTGTTTGTTGATGCATTTTTGGGTGCTTTAAAAATCCTTGTTAAATAATTCTACTAATTGATTCATCTAGCTGGTGATATCTGTTTATTGTCTTTTTTTCATTAATCTGATTTCTTGATTCTTGTTATCATGGGTGTTTTTTTTTTTTTTATGTCTGATGTTGTGTTTCATTGTGTTGGATTTTTTTCAGGAGACTCAGAGTATTGCTAAAACCTTCCATTTAGCAGGCTGTGTTAACATACAGGTTCTGGTCTTCTATCCCTGGTGCATTATTTTGGTCTATATTGCTTTTTAGTACTGCTGTGTCTTACATTTCTCTGCTAGACTATTTGATATTTGGAAAGATGTTTCTAGAGAAATTTTTCTATTTATCTCATGTGAAATAAAGACATCACTCAGTTTTGGAGATTAAGAAAATTTCTATACCTCTAGTCATTGTAGGAAACTCGCTACCTGTTTACACTCAACCATACTGATTTATATAATAGTATTCTTAGTCCCACAAGATTAAGAGACTAATTGGACTGGGTACTTGTATCATGTCTTGCTCATGTCTCCTAAAACTTAGTATCTCTGTGCATGTTGAAGTCTCATGAGCTAGACAACTCTTTTGACACAAAAACTTTCTCACATTTAAGATAGGGATAATAATGCAATCTTAGAAGTTTTATGGTGAATAAACATGTATAAAAGTTCCTGAATACAGGGATTTTTTTTTATTCTGATACTTTTAATTATTCAGTCAATACACAAGCCAGAGTCACAACATGTATTAGTTGCTCAATAAATATTATATAAATTAATCTGTAAAATCAAGAAAAATTCTAAACAACCAGTAAAATTGTTATTTAATTATCAGTGAGTATTGTCTAACTGCCATCATTGTCTCTCTAGTGAGTGAGTTAATAGGGAGTCATGTCATGTTTTTCTGATACAGGTGGTCTACTTATTATTTCAGAATACATAGCAATATGTAGTGTTACTTGTTCCAATTACTATGCACTATGCATGATGATAACAACAGCATTTGGTTTTACCCAATGTCCTCGGATATCTAGTCTTACTCTCTTAGTCCTCCAAGCAGTATTGGGTATGGTTTTCATCTTCTGTAGTGGATCTTAAATGAAATTAGATATTTGTTGGTTACTCCCACAACCACCAATGAACCACCATTGCCCTACCATATCTCACAGGTAAGATACCATTTTAGATTAAAGAGTTTCTACCTGGGTTGCTATTCTTATTTCTCCTTTGGTAGTATACAGAGCACCTTCCGATACCAAGAATACTAGTCCTTATGGGTAAAGGCTGTCCACATGCACTTGCTAGAGTTCACCATGTTTAATGAGTTGTGTAGATGTTGTCTTCAGGAATTTGGCCTTGTCATCAGTTTGTGGACAAAACCTATAGTCTTGACCACAGCCTAGATTGTTTGGGGGTTCCCATAGGACCTGTTTTAACTCAATTAAATATAACCTAGTTCTGCTACTGGAGGTTTAATTTGGTAACAAGATATGTTCAGTTGGGGATCTAGCTACCCCATTATTTGTCTTCATGTATGGATATTATTTTAAAAACTTCTACTGTATCAAGTTTCCAAACTTAACTCAAATGACCCTTAATTTAAAAAAATAATTAGGCTTTCTTATATGCTTTATACTTAATAATGATCAGTCGTCACGTATGGCCTGTGCCATATGATGAAAGTGAAGTGTTTTATTTATTGGGGACAAAATGTTCTTTTTTACATGATGTTCCAATCATGCAATGACAAAATGAAACCATTCATGCATGGGATGCCCCATTGTGGATAATGTAGGCCCCAACCCTCATTAAGTCTCTAATAGGCAAAGAGTAAGAAATTAACTAAAATTTGTTTTTTTTTACCCATATTATAATCTTGTTTATTTTGATTGATGTACTTAGCTTTACATCATTTTATATAACTATTCTCTTTAGTTACATATCAGTTTTCAGTGCTGGTTACAGCTGGTAAATTTTTGTAATAACAAGTTTAATGAAACTTCTGTTTGAAAAATAGTGTCTTACAGCCTATTCTCTTGAGTCATAACAGTTCCTCTCCCTTAGCTCTTATGAACACATTCTATATTTCAGGATTGTGGTTATGGAGAAGGTGGAGATGCGTACTGCATAGCCTGCCCTCCCCGAAAGTATAAAAGCACTTGGGGACATCACAGATGTCAGACATGCATCACTTGTGCTGTCATCAATCGGGTCCAGAAGGCCAACTGCACAAATACCTCTAATGCTATCTGTGGAGACTGTCTGCCCAGGTAAGCCTACTAAATTACATATGTCATTCTGGGGATTTTTAACAGTCTTTGATGCCCTTTATCATCATACCTCTAAGACCCTAGTAAAAGTATTTTAAAGGATCAGTTTCATGCTCTAATTAAGCTCCATGAATGGGGAATCTGTATTTTTCTAACTAGATCTATCTATATAAAGTATCCAGGAATTTTCAAACACAGATGAGCACCTAGAAGCTTTTTGCTCACACTAATATTATGTCTAAAATTTAAAGTAAATGTCATGTTAGATAGATTACATAGGAACCATGAAGAAGTTGACATCATATAACAGCTTGCCTGTCTCATGACTTTAGCTCCCTTTTTGGGCTATAGGATATGGATAATTAGGGGAAAACATGGCCTGAATCACACTTGGCAGAGATCTCCCAAGAGTAGTCACTCCCATTAAGAAAAGACTCATGGACATTCCTTATCATGTCAAGAAGGGCTGTTACAAGTCAATTGCTTGTTGTTCACCACTCTACCATTCCTTTTTTGCTCTGATCACAGGTTCTACCGGAAGACACGCATTGGGGGTCTTCAGGAACAAGAATGCATCCCATGTACAAAGCAGACTCCTTCTTCTGAGGTTCAGTGTGTGTATCTATTTTTCTCTCCCTTCTTCCCTAAAACACTATTAGTCAACAAAATCAATAAACTTCTTTATCCTTGTAGGAGGAAAAAACTCCTTGGCACTGGTTCCTTTGACATATTGAACAGAGGCAGTCTGCCTATGATTAAATCCCAACTTTTCAGTGTTCAGATTCATTTGACCTGTTTCCCTTGTCTCAAAAAAAATGTATCTAATGAGAAAATATTTTTATTCATACTTTGTGAGCTACCAGGCTAAGTTTGATGGATTAATAAATGATACAGTGTATTTTAAAAATAACATTTCTACACTTAATTGCTATTAGAGTCAATATATATAGCATATAGAAATCCTTAGGTCTTGGACTACATTAGAAGCTGTAAAAGGAGCTAGAATTTAGTTTTGGCTTGTGTCATTAGACATTTACTTATTTATCTGATGTTCTAAATTTTTGCCTATCTTCTTATATACTCTTTAAATTATTGGTGTTTTCCTAAAAAATCATGACATATAAAACAGACATTAAAACAATAAATAGAACCAAAAGATAAAATCTTATATTATCTGAGATTATTAGATAATTAATCCCAAAATTTTGTATATTTTCTTCAGATTTTTAAACAGCAGGCATAATAAATTTCTCTTTACATCCTTTCTGAGTTTTCTATCCTTTTCTCCACAGAAATAAATACTTTAAGAATGTTTTTGCAATCCCATGCTTCTTTTCATAAGGTAAAGGCCTTCTTCCATCATGGGCCTATGATTGCTAGGCCAGGTAGTGTCCAAGTCCTTATCACCGAAAGAAGTGGTTAAGATGTATCAGCTCTTAACTGACTCAGTCTGAAAGTGACATACATTGTTTCTATTCAAAGTGCAATGGTATTTGGTATTAAAGGTTGATGGCTTTACTGTAAGGGTATATACAGAGTTTTGTGAATCCATTGGCATATTTCTTTGTGTTATTCTCCACTGCTATTTAAATGTTTGTATTACTTCACTTATATTCATATTCTTAGACAATATTTGCTATTACTTTGTGTTTTACAACATTTTCTATAAAGGTCATAAGCTATCCTTTTTTCACTTTGTTTTTCTCCACTAGGTTATTTATATTAATCAATGAAAGGTCTTTTATGACGTCTTAGAAAATCACGATTTACTGATCCAGAGTTCACTGATGAACATTTTAATCTGATAATGTTTGTTTTTAGGTTATATTACTAAACATAGAATGAGTGAAGGAGAATATGGCATCTTTTGGTTACTGTTGCTAATTTATACCATATCTGCAACCTATGATCTCTACTTCATTTTATTATAATTTTATCTTTTCTCAAATATAAAGATAGCAGACCTGATAGAGATGGTCTAAAGGAGAAGATGTGGCCTACAGAACTTTAGGGCCCTTGTCAGAATGACAGTTTACTGCTCATGTTGACTGGCCTTACACTTTGTTTTGTTGTTGTTGTTGTTCTATAGGTACCTTCCAGTTGAGCTTAGTGAAGGTAGATGCACACACTGTTCCCACTAAGGAAGCCACACTTGTTGCACTGGTGGGAAGTCTGCTAGTGGTATTTGCCCTGGCCATCCTTGGACTCTTCTTCCTCTATTGCAAGCAGATCTTCAACAGACATTGTCAATGTGGTATGTCTATTTAACATTTCACATGAATCAGAAATAAGATACCTATTTTTGTTTGGTTGGTTTTTTTGGTAAAAAGAGAAATTTTTCTGACATTGCATGATTATGGGCTTTCCCTGACACATTGGAAAATACCAGCAATGATGCTCTGTTGCTCTATGAGAACTATCTGGGATGCTATAAAAAATATAGGAAGTCAAAGGGGCTGGAGTCTGCATACAAGTTAAATGGACATGTTTATTCAGTTTTAAGGCTTCATTGAACATTTTCCTTTATGGGAAATCAATTTGTAATGGAAAGTGAAGACCGAACATCCAACTTTATTATTAAATCATAGTCTAACTCAAATTATCTAGATTTTTGATTTATATAATTTTAATCTTCAAAATGATAGATGGGATTAGATATGTTGTTTTTGCAATATATATATATGACATATATATTAATATAGTATTAGTATACATATATACAAATAGATTCTGAAACATCAGAGTTAAAGAAGATTTAGCTATACCTAAAACATGAATAATAGAAGTTGATGAGGCTTGCAGTAAATGCTGTCAATATAGTAATTTCCCAAAATGGGATAACTGAATATATAGTGTTTAGTCAAAATTCTTATACTTTTCTCTCGTCCAAAATGCTGCTGCCCAACGAGATCTGGCCAAAGCCATGTGAAATGGCTATACAGTGAAAATAAAAATATACGGTTATATTTAAAGTCTTGATAACACTTTTAGTTGTTTTCAACTTCATCTACCACACAATAATGTAAGTCAGAAAGTACATTTCATTAAGGGACAAATATGGAAGAGGTGGGATCAAGACTAAGACATTAGAATTCCAGACAAGAATACCAGTGTCCAAAGCAGCTTCAGTGCAATTAAGAGAACTGTGGACTAAACAGGGAGAGGAACAACAACAAAGCAAAACAAAAACAAAAACAACAAAACTGACTCAGACTAACAAGTAGATCTGTGTTAGTAAAGAAAAGGATACAGTTTACTAGATACAAGGACTCTCAGGATTACTTAATGGATACCGTGACTGAAGCAACACTTTATTTTAGCTTCACTCTATGCTGGAAAAATCCTTCTTAGAACTTGCTTAGTCAGTTTTGATCTAGAGCCTACCAATAGTTTGTGTATACTCTGTTTAGGCAAAGATGAATCTAGCATTTCATGAGGTATAGTATTCCCCTCCTGATTCTAAATGATTCTTCTTCAACTCTACTTCAATTTACTTAGGACGGATCTGGTAGCTCAGACACTCAAGATAATGGTGGACCACAGTATTTCTGTTTCGTTAACCATGCAGACTTTGAAAGGTGGTATGTGAAATAAGAACCCTTGCCTGATCCTGGATCATGGGTAATGAAATGTATGGGTCTCAGAATGTGAATGTAATGAAACATCTGAGAAATGCCTGTCTCCATATTCCTTCCTTGGGAGACAAGAAATGAGGAGCCCTCTCTAGCCTTAAGATATTATGGTAGTACCCTCCCAGGAGCATGAGGACAGGTAGCGTCCCATTGATTTTCATATGAGAAAGATATTTATCAGTACTCACTGACTTACACATACTCACTAGGGCTGTGTAGTTGAAGGTCAAGTTGGTGTGAATTAAATCTAATGTAGATGCATCAAAAAAGAGATTGTGACATACTAGAAAGACCATCTCCTATCTAATCAAGACTCCATTATTTAGTTCTTCCTCATGGTTAACACTGCAAAACCTTCCACATTTTCAAAGAATCCAGAACATTGCAATTTTGTATGAAATTTTGCTATGGACTCACAAATAATTTGAACAAACAGCAGAACCTTATCTACAGTATAGAAATCATGAATACACACTCAGTTTATAACTGCATATTGAATCAGACTCATGGGGGAGGTTGTGTTACTTATCACTGTTTTAGCAAATTATCACACATTTAATGGTTTATCTCAGTTACCATATCTCAGAAGTTTAACAGGCTTCCCTGGGTCTTCATAAAGCCTAAATCAAGAAATTGACAGGAGTGTATTTCTTTCTGTACACCCTATGGGAGTCTATTTCCTCATGAATTCATAAGACTAAAGGTCGTTTACAGCTTCTAGAGCAGTGATTCCCAACCTGTGGGTCAAGATCACTTTGAGGGTCAAATGACCTTTTCACAAGGACCATCAGAAAACACGGGTATTTGCATTATGACTGAACAGTAGCAAAATTACAGTTATGACAAAGCAATGAAAATAATTTTGTGGTTGGGTTTACTGCACCATGAGGAACTATATTAAATGGCCACAGTATTAGGAAGGTGGAGAACCATTGCTCTAGGGGATGAACATCTCCTTTGGCTCATAGCTCTCTTCTACTTCTAAAAGTAGTGATAGAATATTAATTTTGTTTTATGCCACATCTCTCTAGTGTCATTTTTGCCTTCTAAATCGTCTAAGGATACATCTAGTAACTAGAAAAATGCAACTAAATTAAAATTTTTATCATTAAGCATGGCATAAAAAAATCATGATTTAGCTTTAGGAGGTATATGAACCCATCTGCATAATTCAAGATAATCTTCCTATTTTAACATGTACTACCTTAATTCTGTCTGGTCCCTTCGCCATATTTCATAATATCCATAGATCATGGAAGAAGGGAACATGTTAAAATCTCTTTTCTGCAAAGCATTTATCTCTATCTGAACACATTTGTCTTCCCAAATCTAGCATCTAGCAGACTTAATGTGATACCCCAATGAAAATGTTTCTGAAATGTGTCATTTTAGCTCACTTATAAGTGCTCTGGTCTTCCAGGAGGGGAAGAGGAACTCTAGCCCCTAGTTCGCCCCATCCCTTTCAGTATTTTATGCTCAATAAGTGGTAAACTGTTGAAAAGAGACCCTGACTTTGGCTGACTCAGTCGCTTTCTACTTCCAGTTGCAGGAGGTTCGTTGCAATATGAGGCTGAAAAAGCAGTGGAGGAGGATTCTCTTTTCCCCGTGCCACCTGACCAGGAGACAAGTCCTGAATTTCCAATGAATGAGAGCATCTTTGAGATCAAGCCACTTAACTCCATCCTAGATGATGACTGCAGCTCCACTCGCGGCTTCCCCACCCAGGAGTCCTTTACCATGGCCTCCTGTGCCTCAGAGAGCCATTCTCAATGGGTCCATACCCCCATTGAATGCACAGAGTTGGACCTGCAAAAGTTTTCCAGCTCTGTGCCCTCTACTGGTGCTGAAACCTTGAGAGAGAACACAGCTGAACACTCAGGAGACAGGCTGGAGCTCTATGTACCTTTTGAAGTTCCCAGCCTTTAACTCTACCAAGGTAGGGCTTAAGGACCTAAAGGTGCAGACTACCCTCACAAAACTTCCAACCTAGGTTCTGTTGTTCCGTAGGGTTTGGATGGAAGAATATCAAGAAACCAGGACTGATAGAGGTTGGAGAGGCACTAAAGTTTTGAGCTAAGTTTACATTGGACTTCTAGGACAACAATGGTCCAGAGACCAGGCAGGTTGACATGAGGCTAATTTCTTCATCCGGACTCTTCTATCAATCAGCAGTATTCAGTTTTCTCCTTTTGTGCGTATAAGCAGCACAACACTGTAGAGATATGCAGCTCCATATTCAGAGAAATACCAGTTCGTGAATAGATTTATACACTTGTGCACATCATTTTACTTCTTTTAGACACCGAGCCTTCAGCTCATAAGTTTTTTGGGAATGCATGAAAGCATATGCAAGTGTCCTCTATAGTGTCTGAATGGTAGGCCCTTTTTTCCGTTCCCTGTGCTCACTCAGTCAAAAATTAGGAATTCCTCTTATATTGGCTACATATCATTCTGAACTTCATAACTTCAACTCTCTGTTGTAGGCAAATAAATAACATTTTAAACAAGCAGGAATTGAGCATCAGAGGTGAAAAATGATTTGCTTAAAATCACAGAACAACCCAATCTCAGAAATAGACTAGAACCCAGGATTAGCATTCCCATTATAGATAATTCATTCAACACCATCACTAAATTTGAAATATATATGTATGTATCTTAACCTATGTCTCATATACATATGTGTACGTGTGTATGTATACACATACATATATATATGAAGGAATAGCTTTGAAGAAAACATACATAGATCTTGAAATTTTTTCTTGTATTCACAATACAAACTCGTGTGTGATCAAGTGTGAAAATTTTCACTTACAGTATTATGTCAAATAGTATAATGTTTTTAGCATTTTTTGATTTTGAATCTTTTAATTTTGGATTAAGGATGCCCAATCTCTTTCTTCATTAAAAATTTCTGTAGTTCTTGAGCTCACAACTGTAAAAAGCATAATTGTATCTCATTCTTACCTAGGGGTTCTGGTTCTGGTTCTGTTCTGATTTCTTTTCCTTGTGAGAGAACTGAAGACAACACCTGTCTGGAAAACACCAGTTTTTTTTTTTTTAAACATGTTGCTTAAAACATAACCCAATATTTAAAAAAAAAACAATCTTACTAGTTTGCAATAGGATATGTTTGTCATCTCTATAGCCGGGTGATGTATTTCTGCTATTGTGCCCTAAATACTTTCTGGTCTAACCATTAACCTTTAGAGAAAAGGAAAAGGAGGGTGGTAATGAGCTTGCATCACAGGATTCTAACTTGCTCTGCTCTTTTTCTAGGTCTCTTTCACTCTTGGCAACCTTGCCAGTGCTTGTTGCTGGACTTTCCTGCTCTTCTTTTATTCAACAACAGTAGCAAGAGCCTGGGATGTAGGTCCCACAATAACCAGCATTCAAAAACGGGGTCTACGGAGCCCCATGCTACCAGAAGAATAAGTCCCCAATGACTGACCTTGAACACTTTTTGTTTTCTTATTCTAGTCTGGGGATCCAGATTCCATAGCCATGGGACTGCTGGGCCTGTTCTTTCTCTTTAATTAATTATAGAAGTGAGGGGAATAACTATGAATGGGGTAGAGTTTTCCCCTATGTGTATGTTTCCTGACTATTTTCGACAAGTAGACTTACAAAAAGGAGTATACAGAATTATGTTGGCGTCTGCCTACCACATTGAAGAGAAAAATGAAATACTTCCCCTTTTAGCTTTCTGCTTTGATTCCCCCCCCACACACACACACAAACATGTAAACAGAGTGAGGGGATATTGAGGATGGTATCATGGGGAGGCCTGAAGCCTGGATTTTACAACTCAGGTCCTAGACTTCTATAGCTATGATAATTGTTAAGCTAGTATATTTCTTAGACTCTTCATTCTCAGAGACAGGCTACCACTACTCTCTGATGGGGATTCATATTGGTGTCTTATAGCTTTTTAAATTGTTGTTTCCTAAACTTCTTTTCATTTTTATTACTCCAATATTCTTACCTTTTCCCCCCTTCCAGTCAAGTCCTGACTGACTGTGATGTTTCTGAGGTGCAGAAGTAGTACTCTGTGGAACTATGGGGACCATTTGGTGCTGTCTTGGCTTAGAGAATAGTCAGTCTATTTCTCTTAGGCCTGAACGTTCAGTTTTACATGCTTCTCAGCCTAAATTGAAACTTTTTTCTTCATCTTTTTGTGTGTGTGTGTGAAATATGTTAGATGTGACCCTCAGGACTTAGATATGACTATCATGTGTTGACTTTAAGTATCCCTGTATGTTCAAAATGAACCACTAGAATTGATGTCTATTCCCTCATAGTGGTTCAGGTTTCGATGGTGAAAAGTAGTCAAATTAGTAAAGCAAGTGAACCTTTTTGCTTGGGAGTAATATATACTATCCTGGAGGTTGATGTGACTTAGCTTATTAAAAACAAACTAAAAATACACACAATTATTCTGAGTCAAAGATGTAAAGATGCACTAAACCTGTGGGTGCTGCACTTTACATTATTCATGTCACAGCTGTTGTCTCTGGGACATATTATACAAACGTGGATATAGGCAGTGCAGGGGTTGCTCAGTGAAATAGGGGTGCATAGAAAGGCTAGAATGCTTTCAATCATTTCTCTTCATTTGACACTTACTGCTGACTCTTAAAAGGTAAAAGTATAGGGCATGGCTGCATATCAAGGTAGCAGAAGTAGGAGTAATGGAATTTGGAAGCAAGCTTGCCTTGCATTGTAAGACACCTTCTCAAAAACACAAGGGATAGGAATTTAGATAGTGTTCCAGTACTTGCATTTGGCATGAACAAGGTCTTATATTCCATCCTAGCATTGCAGAAGAAAGAAGTGTGGAGGAAGGGGGAAAAGGAGAGAAGTAAAGAAGGAAATAAAACATTTCCAACATCAAGAAGTATACCAGATCCCGTAATTGGCTAAGTGCTACAGAGGCTGTAGTGGCCTTTTCCTTTGGAAAATTTCACATGAGTTCATCTTATATGAGAAGGTTTTCTTGCTTTAAGCTTTTAAACACTTTATAATATTTTTAAAATATTTTATAATATTTTTCTGTTTGTTTCTTGGTTCCCTAGACTCACAGCACTCTGTGAGTCTGCCGGAAGGTTTGATGGATATTCAAAGAGCAGTGGTTCTGAGTTTGGATAAAGGAATTTTAATATGGGTCTCCTGGGCCTTATCTAATCTTTGAGGTTATGTATTTCTCTACCGCCAGCCGAAAGCCAGGCTACAGTTTGATCTTTCAGGACCCTACAGTACATTTCTGAGCCAATTTTCCCTTTCCTATATCTGGGCTCCCCAACCAACCAACCACCCACCAGGCCTCCAAAGATACCCAAAGCATTTTTCAAGTTAGCTTAAGTGAGGTTGTGAAGGGTCCCCCAAGGTAGGGGTATTTCTTTTGACATATCAGTTCGATGCCTACTTTACTGTCCATTTGATTCTTTTTGAAAATTCTTTTTGTACATCTCAAGAACAGAGAAGAACAAGAATCTCCTTGGAGATTCTATTATTCTTTTTTATCTCTGAATCTTTATGAAGCGTATGCAGCTTGTTTCTATCCTACAAGCAATTGGTGGATTGGGTAAAATGTGGACTTCATCACCAGGACTTATCCTTAACAGACAATGTTCTCTACAAGATTCTGTTAAGTGTATCTTTAATAACAGCTCATCCACAAACACTGATTAAGGGCCTTAAGGTAAAACCACTGATAAGTGAAAAAATGCTAAAAGGTCCCATTGTACCTGGAAGGGTATTAGAAGCGATTGAATCACAAGTCTGTACCTGGCAACCTGGTCTCATGTAAGCATTAGCAAATATGTGTGAGCCAAGGTTTAGACCTTGGTCTTTGGGCTCTCTGTCCTTTTTTTTTTTTTTTTTTTTTTTTTTTTTTCTGAGACAGCTTACGGCTATCTCACCAACTTTAATTAGTCATATCGATACTTATGGTAGAGAAGAACTAGCACCCAGTCTGAGGTGGATTCAGTGTGAGTTCCACCTGTAGAAAAGTCACCATGTGCCTGGCACTGAGTCAATCTCAAGCCCATCACTGCTTCTCAAAAGAAAAGGACTATGATGATAAAACAGAAAAAAAAAATAGCAGTGTGATTAAATGACTCAGGCACCCTGCTTCACTGCGCCTATACATAGCAAGGTTGTTATCCATTCATGCCAAGAATTGCCTTGGTTCCAATTTTCTTGAATTGAACAGTTGGAGTTGGTAATTAAAATAAAATGAAGTTTTCTTGTGCTTTGCTTTCTATGGTATCTTGGGTAGAAGCAAAGTGAAGGATAGCTTTTTTTCTTTATAATTGATATTTGGCCTTGGCTTACTTCCTATTTGCATATTTGCTCAAGTAGTGCCCTTATAAAATGGGACCACTTGAGTACTATGCTTTTGTGTCTTCTATTTGAAGAATTCATACGAAATGTATATAACATAACTCTGAGCCTAGACAGTAGTTGTGTTTTGCATATTTAAACTAGCAATAGAAAATATTTTGTTTACGAGGGATAGAGGTAGGTGTTTAGTGGAAGTGAGTCAGACTTCAGGGCTCACTTTTTTCATTCACTTAAAAATGTCACTCGAATTTTGAAAGGTTTTATGTAGTATGGGAAATCAACTTTCTTCCCTAAGGTCGTTAAGTAAAATTATATTAAGTAAAAATGTCAACACTATACCATTCTTCCCAACAAATAGTCCTGGCACACTGAGATGTCACCCTCATTCAATTTATTACCAAGGTCTTTCATGTTTTGTGTTCAATGTGGGTAGGTTTTAATTACTGTTTTCCTTAAAATGAGCTATTTATAGAGATTTTGTTAAATTTTGAGCCATATGCATGAGTGGATACTGACAAGTTGTGTTTGGTTTGTGATAATCTGCAAACAATTCATATTAATCAATAAACAGAAGTACATCCAAATGCTTTGTTTATTCCTCTGCTTTCAGTGAACTGGTGTGACTCATTCGGTTGTTGTGGGTGTCTGCTTAGTCAGTACAGAAAGAAATGTGTTTCTAATCATTGGGTTTAGCACCAGAGCTATGGCAATTCTGACTCGTAACCCAGGAGATCTCGGTTATAGTCTATGTTCTTCTGCTTTCAAATTGTTTATGACATTTAGAATCTTGTCTGGCTACAGATCTACCAGACATGCTTGTATTCTAAATGTATAACCCTTTTCTTTTTTGTTGTTATTTTTGCTGTTGTTTTGAGACAGGGTTGTTCTGTGTACTAGACATAGGTATCCTAGAATCCCTTTGTAGGCCATGCTGGCCTCAAACTCACAGAGATCTGCCTGACTCTGAATCCCCAGTGCTGGAATTTAAGGTGCGTGCCACCACACCTGGCCCTAAATTTACAATTCTTAATGAGGATTATGTAGTCTTCAAGACTGTGTGCATATATTTAGACCTATAAAACAATCTCTTGTAGTTTATATGTGCACATTTCCATTTGATCATACTATTTTTAAAAAAGAAAACAGATATACACACATGTTTGAAGGCCTGCACATTCAACCACATACATCCACAAACTAGATAGTAAGATTGCCTCTTAAAAACACTGCTTTGCCATTGTTTGGCTGCATTTTTGTTTATAGTGTTATTGGATTCAAGGGGCTGCTAAAGGGACAGCATTTGATTTGAAATGTTCTTCTCTACTATAATTTTATTTAAAACCAGGCAAATTAAATTTCTTCCTATCTCAAATATTGGCTAATCCTAATAGAAATACATACTGACAAAGATGTGAAAGAAAGAAAATTCATACAGTGTTGGTGAGATTGTAAAATGGCATGACCTTTTAGAAACAGTCTGGCAGTTCTTGTAAAATTTAAAACTTCAGGTGCCATATGATTCAATAATTCTACCCATCAATATATAATCAAGATAATTAAAAACGTACATATAATGCATTGACTAAATATGCTTAAAAGGAATGTTTATAACAATCAAAATTTATAGTAATCCAATTTCATCAACTGATGAATGAATAAAGTTGTAATACAATAGAAGATATTAAACAATTAAAATAATTGAAATTATGATACTTGATATGTCAGAGTTCAAGCTCAAAGCATGCTAAGGGAAAGAATCCAGGTACCAGAAGGCACATCTTATACATGTAAGCTGGTAGTGACAGAAGGTAAATTAGTGGTCTCTTGGTACTGAGTTCAAGAGAAACAACTAATATTAGTAGCCATATGTGGTCTTATTTAGAAGAAAAGAATGTTATGATGGTAGCTGCACTTCTCAGTCAATTTATTAAAAAATTACTGACTGGCATAATGGAAATGGATGGATTTTATTATATAAAATATTCAAATAAGGCTGTTTTAAAAAACATATTTCATGATCACTGATCTCTGAGCTCACTTTGTGATTTGTCAATTTAAACACTTTCCATACTCTTTCATTGCCTGGCCTGAGTCTCTCTCTCTCTCTCTCTCTCTCTCTCTCTCTCTCCTTCCATTTCTCCCCTTTGTCCTTCTTTTGCTCCCTTCACTTACCTCCCTTTTTCTTCCTTCTTTTCTATATTATGTACTTACTGACTTCAGGGCAAAAAGGGACTTGTTCAGTTCTATTCTTTTTGCACTATCAACATAGCCAGGGAGAAGGAGAAAAGGGGAGTATATTGGAGGAACTTCAAGGAAGAACATTCAGGCAGATCACTCAGACCAAAGGAGGAAGTACAGGGGAAGTCACTACAATCTCAGGATTGGACAAAGAAAAGAGATGTTAGGCAAAGGAACTTCCAGTACAGGCTACAGTAAGGCATATTAGCATTATCAACGAGCAAAATATTGATTGGTTGGCAATTACTAGTTGTTAAGTGAAAATGTAGTGAGACAACTCCTGTTTCAGGGTGTGAAAAAACCTGCCAGGTCTTACATTCTCATTTGATTCAAATTAGGAATACTGCTATAGCAAGGAAGATTAAATCAATAAATATATACATAGTGATGGAGGCACAGAAAGAGTTAATATGTGAGCCTTGTCTGCTGTGTTGTTGAGGTCACTGTGTGCCTGTGCTAGACACAGAGCAATCAACTCCCACACTACCCTAGAAGGACACAGGGGAAACTAGATCTCTGAACAGATGGATCAAAGCAATAAAGTCATCACAGCAACAAACAGGGAATTTTTAAATGGTTATTAATCATTTTATTAGTGAATAGGAACACTTGCCTTTTTCTGTGCTAGTAGCACTCCTTAGTTATATTCACAGTATGACTGGTAAGTTTCTGTATACCTAGAAGTTAGCCTTTTAAGGACTGAGAAATCATCTGTACATGAGTATTGGGATTTCAGATGCTGTCTGTCTGAACAAAATGTCTTCCTTCTTAGAGAACTTGCTCAGATGCATGGCCTTTATCCTGTGGTTTCTCCTGGTAGCAGATTCCATTCCTTAATCTTTCTTTTGTAAGTAATAGTATAGTGACAGTGAAGTGGGATGGAACATTAGTATGTGGTGATTGAATTTCTTTGTCAACTTGACCCAGTCTAGAAGATTTACAAGGAACCACAATGGAGAAAATGCTTCTCTCTCATATTGTCCTTAGAGAACACTGTGGGACATTTTCTTGATTAATGGTTGAGGTGAAGGCCGAGATCATCATGGGTGGTCCTGCTCCTGGGCAAGTGATCCTGGGGTATAGAAGGCAAACTGAGTAAGACATAGAGAACACTTCAGTAAGAAGGGGTCTTCCATGGTCTCTACTTCAATTTCTACCTCCAGGTTCCTGCTCCTACTCCTGCCATGACTTTTCTCAATGATGAATCCAGACATGTGAGCCAAAAAACCCTTTCCTCCAAAAGATCCTTTCAGTCATAGTCCTTTCCACAGCAATAAACACGCGCGCACACACACACACACACACACAAACACACACATACATAAACACACACACACACACATAAACACACACACATACATAAACACACAGACACACACACATACATAAACACACACACACACACACACACACACACACACACACACACACACACACACACACACACACAGTAAGGCTCTCTTACATAAGTTGATACTTTCATATGCATTGCCACTCTGTATTTTATTGAGCAAAACCCTCATGATAGTTTTAGATAGTAGTTGCCCTTGATAATCTTCATCTTATGCAGAAAAAACTTAAATTCTTACAGATTTAATGATGTTCTGATGATTATGTTTTTGATGTGAAACACTCAGAGGGTGGACTGGGGGGGTGAATAAAATATGGGGTGTAAAAAAATAAATTAATTAAAATTAAATTTTTGTCTTTAATCTTTTTTTACACTCCAGATTTTATTCCCTTCCTGGTCTACCTTCTGACTATTCCCCATCTCATACCTCCTTCCCACCCCCACCCCTGTCTCCACCAGATGTCCACACTTCCCCAGCCTCCACCTCACCAGAATTCTAAACTTCCTGGGGCCTCTAGTCTCTGAAGAGTTAGGTGTATCATCTCTGAATGAACACAGACCTGGCAGTCCACTGCAGTATACATGTTGGGGGCCTCATATCAGCTGGTGTATACTACCTGATGGGAGGTCCAGTGTCTGAGAGATCTTGGGAATACAGGTTAATTGAGACTGGGAGTCCCCCTTCAGGGTTGCCCTCCTCCTCGGTTTATTCCAGCTCTTCCCTAGTTCAATCACAGGGGTCAGCAGCTTCTGTCCATTAGTTGGGTGCAAATATCTACATCTGACTCTTTCAGCTGCTTGTTGGGACTTTCAGGGGCAATCATGAGTCCATTTTTGTGAGCGCTCCATAGCATCAGTAATAGTGTCAGGCCTTGGGGCCTCTCAATGAGTTGGATTCCACTTTGGTTCTTTGGGGGTCACGTTTACCGTAGCTCTTCTACATTTTTGTCCCTGCAGTTAGACAGGAACAATTATGGGTCAGAATTGTGACTGTAGGATGGCCCCCTCTCCCTCATTTGATGCCCTGTCTTCCTGCTGGAGGTGGGCTCTATAAGTTTTCTCTCCCTACTGCCAGGCATTTCATCTGAGGTCCCTCCCTTTGAGTCCTGATAGCCTCTCACCACCCAAGTCTCTGGTTCATTCTGGAGCCCCTTCGCCCCCTCCACCCCCCCCACCCCTCACCCCCGCATCTTCTACCCTCCTACCTCCTGAGGTTGCCAATTTCATTCTTTATTCTGACCCTCAGGGGCTTCAATCCTTTTTCTGAACCCAATACCAGATCATGTTTCCCTCTCCCACGCTTACCCCACCTAATCCACCTTCCCTCCCAGGTCCCTTCCTCCCTCCCTTCTTGTGATTGAGTTCTTCTCCCTACCAAGTGGGACTGAGGATTCCTCACTTGGACCCTTCAGCACGTTGACCTTTTAGAGTTCTGTGGACTTTATTTTGGGTATTCTATACTTTTTTTTTTTAGCTAATATCCACTTATTAGTTAGTACATATTATATGCATGTCCTTTTGGGTCTGAGTTACCTCACTCAGGATGATATTTTCTAGTTCCAGCTATTTTGCTGCAAAACTCAGGATGTCCTCGTTCTTAATAGCTAAGTAGTATTCTATTGTGTAAATGAACCACATTTTCTGTACCCATTCTTCTGTTGTGGGACATTTGGTTGTTTCCAGCTTCTGGCTATCACAAACAAGGCCTCTGTGAACATACTGGAACACGTGCATGTTCTGAGACTCTAGCTCAAGCCTGTATGCCCCTGAGAGTTAAGCATATTCCACTATTCCACAGAAGCATCTCAATGATAGGCATTAGGAAAATTAATCTGTCCATGCACCTTATAAGGTAAAGATTGGATATAAGAAAAGCCAATAATACAACAATGAGGACAGACAATAAAAGCTATCAAGGAAAGCTTGTTTGTTTGTTTGTTCAAGGGAAAATGTAAAGAAAGGGGCAATCTAGACAAATAGCATCATCATAAGCTATTTTTCTATTACCTAAGTCAAATACAGAATGCTCTTATTTTAGCCTACCCTTGCCAGGTAGATAGTGTGATGTCATAGTCAAAGCTTATATCCTTACTCTCCTAAAATGACATACTCTTTTCCTTCTTAGCAGGCTGCTACCAAACAAGGCCAAATGTAATCCGGAAATGTCTGTTGCTAATTACATTCCACTAAGCATACCACTAAGGTTTCAGTGGAGGCTTGGTGCATAGCTACAGAGCAATCCTCCAACTTCTGGCCCTGCCAGTTTCAGTGGAAGTTATGTGAAAAATAGACAGAAAATTTAATACCATCTTGAAGTAACAAAGTCTCTCCCCATTCAAAGATGTCAGTGGTAGTTATCTTAGAAAAGGTAATATAGTACCCTTTTTTTTGGAGAGGTTAGTATCTACAGTTATCTCAAAATGAACTAAAACTTTCAGGTTACTAAGACCAAGGAGGGGTCTCTCACCTCAAGGGAATAATGAGAGACTGAGAGAAACATTTTGACACCAGCAGCAGCAGCCGGCAGTAATAACAGGGTGAGTCATGTCCTTCAATTGCTGTGGTGTCAGGTTCCTTGTAACCCTTATTACTTGCAATTCTTCTACCTTAAGTTACTGTGACAAGCATTCTGGCCACTTCCGCCCATTTATGAATCATCTCAAGCATGCTTATCACCTCGGGGCCTTTAGAATTACCATCCCCTTTGTGTAACATGAATTCTGCACTATTATCATTATTCTCAAAGTTTCTTCTTAAATGTTACCAATTAAAAGAAGGCTTTCCTGATTTTCTTGCATCTCAAATAGTGTTTCTTCTGAAGATAGATAGATAGATAGATAGATAGATAGAAGATACATATATAGATACACAGATGATAGATAGATGCATAGATGCATAGATACAGAGATACACATAGATACATAGATCTATAGATATAGATACAGATATAGAGATATATTTTTTATTCAATATATTCTTTATTTCCATTTCAAGTGAGTTTCCCTTTCCTGGATCCCCCCTCCCCGAAAGTCCCATAAGCCCGCTTCCCTCCCCCTGTTCCCCAATCCACCCCTTCCCACTTCCCTGTTCTGGTATTCCCCCAACACTGCTGCACTGAGCTTTTCCAGGACCAGGGGCCACTCCTTCCTTCTTCTTGGGCATCATTTGATATGTGAATTGTACTTTGGGTATTCCAAGCTTCTAGGCTAATATACACTTATCAGTGAGTCCATACCATGAGTGTTCTTTTGAGACTGGGCTACCTCACTTAGGATAATGTTCTCCAGTTCCATCCATTTGTCTAAGAATTTCATGAATTCATTGTTTCTAATGGCTGAATAGTACTCCATTGTGTATAGATACCACATTTTCTGTATCCATTCCTCCGTTGAGGGACACCTGGGTTGTTTCCAGCTTCTGGCTATTACAAATAGGGCTGCTATGAACATAATGGAGCATGTTATCTATTATCCACTCCCCCGTCTAACTCTCCCCCAGGACCTCACCAAACACATCACCCTCCCAACTTCACATCCTTATTTTCTGCTGTTTTTACTATTTTATTTTTTAACCTACTGAATCCAAATACCATTACCCATATGTGCATAGTATGGAGTCATCTCCTAAGACTTTGGCAGTTTATCTTCCCTGTGACCCAAATCCTCAGAAATAATGATTCTGCTCTTCCAGCAACTACCAACTTCCAAGAGCATCTTAGTTAGGGATGAGCTCTTATGAGTTCCTCCCACCCATGCTGGAATTTTAACTTGCTTAATCTGAGTCTTGTGCAGATAACCCCAGCTGTTGTGAGCTCATAAATGAAATAGCCATGTCTTAACCAGAAGATAGCATTTCACAACGTCGCCCTCCTCTTCCATCCTATAACTCTTGGATTCCACTTTTTCTTCTATGATGTTTTCTGAACGTTAGGGAACCTTGATATAGATGATCCATTTAAGAATGAACACTCATAGTCAATAAGTCACAGCAATTTTACCATCTATGAATCTCTGCATTGGCAAGAAAATGTTTGTTAATGCAAACAAGTATAACAGATGTCATTCTACACACTAATAAATTCCATGGCAAACCCATAAATACCATAACACTAACCTCATTTGTCTAGTCTCTTTCCTTTTGGCATCATCTCATTTATACTTATATAACCTTTCATGCTTGATTTCTAATTGAAGTAAATGAGGACAGAAAGAACTGCATTCATTTTTAAGTGGTTAGCCATAATAGAGGATAGTTAAACAGCCATCCCTATGTCACACAGCATGTTAGTGTCAGGATTATAAGGATATAACACAGTCATACAGCATCATTCAAAGATTGCTGACTACTCTTCAGTCTTTACCATGTTTACTTCCAGAATCTACCAGTAGAGCAACTGTCTGTTATTCAGAAGGTAGAACACAGAACAAGAAATCAATGGGCTTATTTTCAGTCCTGTGTCTGCCTGCTATATATAAACCTGTGTTTAAAACTCACGTCAGTTTTCCGGTTTGTACCTTTAACTTTACTTTAGTAAAGCAAAAATAAAAACTGTTCATAAGATGACTCACATCCCTCCACTTATTATAACAGAGGCATATTGTACATGCTCTATCAATATTTGCCATAATGACAATGAATGACTAAGCTGAGGTCAGCTTGCAGTGGTGACCTCAGGCTCAATTTCCCTCCTGGATTATAATACCTAACTGTTTTCTCCCACATAACTCAACAGGGTCTCACTAGGTAAACAAGGTTTGTTTGGAACTATTGAGCCTCCTGCCCTAGCTTAAAAAGTACTTGGATAATAAACATATTCCACAATTTCCAACAAAATTGAGTTTTTAACTAACATCTTTGGACTCATTTTTCTGTTTTAGGTAAGTGTCAAAATTCTTAGATATTGCTTATCTGAAATGTAGTTATCCAACCTATTCAAGATTAAAATACTGGAATTAAAAATATAATTTTTCATTCTTGATGCTTGTACTATCTGGTTTTGTGTGACAAATTGACACAAGCTGGAGTTATCACAGAAAAAGGAGCCTCCCTTGAGGAAAAGCCTCCATGAGATTTAGCTGTAAGGCATTTTCTCAATCAGTGATCAAGGGTGGGAGGGCCCATTGTGGGTGGTGCCATCCCATTGCTGGTACTTCTGGATTCTATAAGAAAGCAAACTGAGCAAACCAGGAGAAACAAACAATCCAGTAAGTATCATCCCTCTGTGGCCTCTGCATCAGATCCTGCTTCCTGACCTGCTTGAGTTCCAGTCCTGACTTCCTTTGGTGATAAACAGCAATAGGGAAGTGTAAGCTGAATAAACCCTTTCCTCCCCAACTTGCTTCTTGTCATGATGTTTTGTGCAGGAATAGAAACCCTCACTAAGACAATGATCAATCAAATAAACTGGGAAGTATTTCTTATACTAAAAGTTATGATAATGGTATATAAGTATATCTTAAAGAAAATTAAATTATAAACAATGGCCAAAGTAATTCAAGAAACATCAGGAATAATGGAGAAAAATGAAGAAGAGTACTTCTGTATTTTGAAGGATGAATTCTGTGTTATTAGTAAGAAACAACCATGATAAAAATAACAGCTGTACTATAGTTATTGATTTGACACGAAAACCTTCAGAAACCTGTCAAAAAGGAGAAAAATTTAATTACAGAAGAGCTTTGTAATATAAAATTCTGTAATATTGGTACTTACTGTTAATTAAGCAAAGACAATAAGATAAAAATGTCATCCAACTATAGAAGATTAATTTTGTCACCTGTACAAGAGGGTATTCATAATAAAGTAAAATCAATTCTTGAACTTTAAATATATATCTATTCTTTAAGCAAACATAGTTATGCTATCAACAGTACAGCATCCTGGACATACCTAGGAGACACTGTCTAACAGCATACATACTAATCCTCTGTCTCTTTCAGTTTTTCTACCTTCGTTTTCATGACGTTCCTTAAGCCATAGGGGTTGTATGGCATGTGGTGGATTGATTGATCTTGGAAACTCCACAGTCACTTATTCTCTACCTTTTGACCAGTTGTAGATATCTGTGGTGGCTTCCGTTTTTTGCCAAAAATGGCTTTAATTTACTCATTTCTGTGTGTATTAAAGTAAGCATTAAATCACAGTTAGAAATTATATTGTTTTATTAATATGGCCTCTAGGATCAATGTTCTTTTGCCATGGATGGTTGGGTAGGTTTACTGTACATACGTTCCCTCATATAAAGTAGACCTTATTATGTAGACAACTGTGAATGAATCCTATTGTTGCACCACTAGAGATATCTTACTAGGCTAGTCATTGTGATTCATAGTTGATACAGCTGCATAGAATTGATTTTCTTCCTAGGCAGTTTACACAGCAAACAATAAAATTAGTCTTCAGAAAGGAGACTTATGTTTAATTTCGGTTCATTTCCTTCAAGCCCCTTTGTCTTAGCTGTGTGGTATCTTTAGAAATAGGGATTTATCTTTAAGTTCTGGGACTGTATAACGACAAAACCAATGTCATTATACATATATGCCAATGCATATAAGGAAATTTTCAAAACTTTCCACCCCAGTATAAGAGCTACCACCAATCAATGGCACTGAGAGAGGGAGGATCAGTTTTCTCTGTGTAAGAATTTACTGAAAGATTACCTAATCCAAAGTGGTCACCCTAAACACCTGTACATAGTCAACACTAAATTGACTTGTAGGTCACACACACACACACACACACACACACACACACACACACACACACACTCCATAGAATTGGTCTTTTATTGTTAGTATAAAAATCCCACATGGTTTAGTATTTTAAAATAATAGAATTAAAAAGGTACAAAGGGCGTAGTTTTATATAATAATGATAGACGAAAAGGTCACAAGCATGAGAGGGAGTGTGGGGAGTGTGGGAGGAGTTGGGCCGGAGAGAGGAAGGATGAGATGGAAATGATGTGAGTATAGTACTGTATATAAATTTCTCAAAAATAATTTCTATATTTTATAATATCTAATATTGAAAAAAACTGGCTGGAATCTAAAGCCATCCTTGTTTCTCACTGATTTGTGATGTTTTACAACTTTATTTTCTTAATTTCTAATTGGTTTCTATAATCGTAAA
The DNA here is from genome assembly GCF_947179515.1 of Apodemus sylvaticus. Lineage (NCBI taxonomy): Eukaryota > Metazoa > Chordata > Mammalia > Rodentia > Muridae > Apodemus > Apodemus sylvaticus. The sequence continues at coordinate 57,951,622 of NC_067495.1, read as the reverse complement.
ATACTAATAATGATATCACTTTTATTTTGTTATAGTAATGGTTAAGGAAAATAGGCTATGTGAAAACTTTAGAATTATGCTGTAGTGGTTTGAATGAGAAATGCCCACCATAGGCTTTGCGATTTGAATATGTGGCTCCCAGTTAGAATTGTTTGGGGATGTTTAGGAGGTGTGGCTGTGATGTAGGAAGTTTGTCATTGGAGGCAAACTTTCTGTCTTCATATATCCAGTTTATGCTTGCTGCTTTCTGCTTGAAATTGGAATGTGAGTTCTCATCTTCCTGCATATACTTTCCACCAGCTGCTATTTATTGTCTGCACTGTGCTCAACTCTTATCCCTCTGGAACAAAAACTAAAAGAAAGTATTCCCTAAGTCTCCTAAGTTACATTTGGTCAATGTGTTTTACAACAGTAACAGATAAGTAACCAATACAAATGTGTGACATATTTTAAAACCTTAGTAAAAATTATTGTCATTATTAAAGTTATTGTCACTAAATGTTATTAATCATCATTATATCATTATAGTGTAAGTCTGTAATTGTTGCTATAACAAACCCACATGGACTTAATAGCATAAACAATGCATTTAAGAATTTAATCAAGTTTACTATCTTTCATTTCTAGTTTTCAAAAGTCAGACAAGTATTAATACGCTAAAATAAAAACTTTTAGGTTGCATTCCTTTTTGCAGGCTTGAGGGAAAACCAGTTTCCTTACCATTTCAAGCTTCTGAAGACTGTCAACATTTTCTTGTGGCCTCTTTTTTTTTTCTTGGCCTCTTTTTTTTTTTTTTTTTCTGGTTGCTTGTGGCCTCTTATCGCATATCAAAAGCTAGCTACAATATGCTGAGGCCATCTTACATGGACAAGTCTATGAGAATTGTCCTGATCATTGATTTAAGAGGCCCACCCACTTCCATTGACACAAAATTCTGTGTAATGGTCCTAACTTTGGGGCTAGAGTGATAGCTCAACGGTTATGATAGCATATTGCTCTTACAGAAGACCCAAGTATGATTCTCAGCTGAACTTCAGGTCATTCTCAGTGTTCTGTAATTGCAGCTCCAGAGGCTCTGACACTTCTGACCTCCACAGGTAATGGTACTCACATGTGCATACCTTTTGGCAGACACACAAACATATACATAATTAAAGTGATAAATCTTTTAAAATGAAGAAAGTTAGCAAAACATTAGCCTGTGAGAGAGCCAGAGAGTAAGTAAGCATCAAGGAGCATTCTGCCATGGTTCTGGAATCCAGATTCCTGCACTGAGTTCTGAACTTGACTTGCCTGAGTGATGGATTAGTTATAAACTGGCGTAAACCCTTAAGTCCTCTAAGTTCTCTTGATCAGGTGCTTTTAGCAACAGAAATCAAACTAGAACAGAAATCTTCACCAGGAATTGTGCAGATGTACCTACTCATGTGGCTTTTTAATACTTTGGACTATTTTGTTGAATTGTGAAGGATATTTGGAGGTTTTGGCAGTGAAAGAACATCAGATGCTTGGAGTTTAATGAGCTATTGTATGAGAAAAATGTGAGCTGAAGAGGCTTTAGTTGTGAGACTTTAGGGGGACAGTGATTTACTGGGACTGTTTCGTGATATTTTGGATTAACAATCTGTGATTGCTGATGATAGCTAAAGAAACAGCTGTCCTAACAAGAGGTCATTAAAGTGCATTATTATCATTAAAGTGCAACCCAGGCATCTTTGGGACAATGGATGCTGATCAACTAGATCTGAAAAACCTGCTGTGATTAATAAGAGATTAGCAACATTGAGGAGAAAACTTCTGGGAAGTATTTCCTTAGGGTAATCACACGGAAGGTGACCAAAGCTGAGTACTTGTAAAGTCCTTAAAGGATATTGATGGAGATGAATCCTCATTTACAGTGGAGAACCCAGGATATTGGATATGGCAGAATAGTGAGATGTATACCCAGAAGAGAAGCAAATGTATGCTGCAGAAAGGAGAGCTAGTGACATGGGGTTGTCTAAGGCCCTTTTAAGCCCAAATGCTACACTATGAGTGAGTCCCATATGCCCAACATTGAGCTACAGGCTCTGAATCCACACTGTGTGATTCTGGATTACTAAAACCTGATTATTCTTATGCCAAGATTTTCCCTTTAGAAGAAGGAAGTATACAACTTAATTTTTATTTTATGGGGCTTTGGATCTGCACAGTGCCATAAACATTCAAAATATTAGAAATGTTTTGGAAACAAAACCAATAGGAACTCTAAAGGTTTATAGGTTTATAATTTTAATAACATATTTTATTAATTCTTTGACATTTTATACAATGTATTTCATCATATGCACCCTTCACTTCTACATTCAACTCCCTCCAGATCTATCCCAACTATCAATCTCCTTCTTAACCTCTTCTTTTCTTCTTCCTTCCTTCTTTCCCTCCCTCTGTCCCTCTCTTCCTCCTTCCTTACCTTTTTTAAGGAAAGGCAATTTGACATCATTTAGCCATTTTCAGTTTTCCCTCTCCTCTTTAGTAATATTTCCTCAGCTTTACATGTAAGGACTGTATTGTAAAGCTCTTGTATTTTATTTTAATTAAACTAATAAAATTTATTTTAAAATAAACAACTCAGTATTGACATTTTTAAGACATCAAAATAATTTATAATAGTTAAATGTCTATTAAACATACATGACATCTTCTGAAGGTAAAAAGCAATATGCACTCAACCAGTTTTTAACATTGATTTGGAATATTAAACATGATAGAAGTAGAAAAATCTCTTCTGAAGTCCTCTGTGAAAGGAAATTGTGAAAAGTTCCTTATTAGACAGAAAGCATTCCATCTCCAAGAGAGAATACTCACCATAACTGTGGCTTCATATAACGAATTTGGTAATGTTCAATCTATATGTATTTTGTGGAATAGTTTGAAGAATATTGGCATTTGGTCTTCTTTGAAGGTATGATAGAATTCTCCACTAAACACATCTGGTCTTGAGCTTTTTTTGGTTGGGAGATATTAAATGACTGCTTCTATTCCTTTGTGAGTTATGGGACTCTTTAGATGGTTTATCTGATTGTGATTTAAGTTTCGTACCTGGTATCTGTCTAGAAAAAAAAATGTTCATTTCATCCAGATTTTCCAGTTTTGTTGAGTATAGGCTTTTGTAGTAGAATCTGGTGATTTTTTTTAATTTCCTCAGTATCTGTTGTTATGCCTCCCTTTTGTTGATTTGGATACTGTCTCTGTGCCCGCTGGTTAATTTGGCTAAGGGTTTATCTATCTTGTTGATTTTCTCAAAGAACCAGCTCCTGGTTTTGTCGACTCTTTGTATAGTCCTTTGTGTTTCTACTTGGTTGATTTCAGCTCTGAGTTTGGTGATTTCCTGGGGTCTACTCCTCTTGGGTGTATTTGCTTTTATTTTTTTGTTCTACAGCCTTGAGATGTGCTATTAAGCTGCTAGTGTATGCTCTTTCCAGTTTCTTTTTGTAGGAACTTTGAGCTATGAGTTTTCCTCTCAGCACTGCTTTCACTGTGTCCTGTAAGTTTGGTTATGTTGTAGCTTTATTTTCATTAAATTCTAAAGTCTTTAATTTCTTTCTTCATATCTTCCTTGACCAAGTAACTCTGAGTAGAGTGTTGTTCAGCTTACACATGTATGGAGACTTTCTATTATTTTTGTTGTTATTGAAGACAGCCTTAGTCTGTGGTGATCTGATAGGATGCATGGAATTATTTTCAGTCTTCTTATATCTGCTTATTCTAGGGTCTAGTTTCCCTCCTTGTGTTGGAGTTTTCCCTTTATTATCCCTTATAGGGCTGGATTTGTGAAAAGATATTGTATAAATTTGTTTTTGTTGTGGGATATCTTGGTTTCTCCCTCTATAGTAATTGAGAGTTTTGCTAGGTATAGTAGCCTGCCCTGGCATTTGTGTTTTCTTAGGATGTGTATGACATCTTCCCAGGATCTTCTGGCTTTTAGAGTATCTGGCGAGAAGTTTGGTATCATTCTGATAGGTCTGCCTTTATATGTTACTTGACCTTTTTCCCTTGTTGCTTTTAATATTGTTTCTTTATTTTGTGCATTTGTTGTTTTAACTATTATGTGATGGGAGGAATTTCTTTTCTGGTCCATTCTATTTGGAATTTTGTAGGCTTCTTGTATGTTTATGGGCATTTCTTTCTTCAGGTAAGGGGCATTTGATTGTATAATTTTGTTGAAGATATTTACTGGCCCCTTATGTTGGGAATCTTCACTCTTTTCTATACCTACTATCCTTAGCTTTGGTCTTCTCATTGTATCCTGGATTTCCTGGAAGTTTTGTGTCAGGAGCTTTTTGCATTTTGCATTTTCTTTGACTGTTGTGTCAATGTTTTCTATGGAATCTCTGCATCTGAGATTCTCTCTTCTATCTTTTATTCTGTTGTTATGCTTGCATCTATGACTCCTAATCTCCCTGTTGCTTGTTGAAAGATTCTTAGTATTGTTTATCCTTCTCCCTCATTCTTGTCTTCCTTATCACTTCCACATGTAAGTCTTCTCTACATTTCTTCCCTGTTTTACCCTTCACAATAATTGTGTCACCTCTTCTCTTCTCTATTGTTCCTGTCCTCTGTCCCATGTATTCAGTTTACTTTATTTGTATCTGCAGTTGGTCAGGGCTAGTATCCAAAATAAAAGAAAGCATATACTGTTTGTCCTTTTAGTTTTGGGTGACCTCAGACATGATATTATTATTTTAGTTCTATCCCTATCCCTCCAAATTTTATTATTTTATTTTTCTATGAATCCATGATGGTGAGAGGTCTTTTCACCTTTCAGTGTCTTCAATCTTGTTTTTCAGACATTTAAAATTTTCTCTGTAGATCTTGCATGACTTGTCATTTCCTAGGTATTATGGTTTTGTAAGACTATCATGAATAATAATGTGTCCATGCTCATTTTCTTGGTGTGTTTGTGTTGGTATACAGAAACTGAATTTCGTAAGTTGATTTTGTATCCTGCAAGTTGCTTAAATGTTTGATAGTATTTAGACATTTTCTGTTGGAACGTTTGGGATTTCCCAAATATAATATTTTCTGAAAATGAGAATAATTTGATTTCTTATTTTCTTATTTGTACACCTACACTTTCTTTCTAATGCTTTGTTGCTCTCACTAGTGCTTTGGCTATTCTATTGAGAAGGAGCTGGGCTAGTAGACACTCCTGACTCATTACTGATTTTAATGAGATTGCTTCAAGTGACCATACTGGTCACTGTTTTTGTTCCATGATGGATTTATACTTGTAATATGTAGCCCTTATTATTGTGAGCTATGTTCTCTCTAGTTCTTTTCTCATTCTATGTCGGTTTTTCATGAAGGAATATAGAAATTCAACAAAGATATTTTCTGTCCTACTGAGATGATCATGTGAGTTTTGTCTTTAAGTTTATTTATATAATTTGTTACATTTATCAGTATGTCTATGTTGAACTAGCCCTTTAGGTTAGCCCCAGGTTAAAACACTAATATTCATCGTGGATATTAACCTTGCCTTTCCTCCTCCTCCTCTTCTTCTTCTTCCTCTTCTCCTCCTTTCCTCTCCTCTCCTCAGCCCCTTTCTCTTCCTCTTCCTCTCCTCTCCTCTCCTCTCTCTCATCTCCCCCCTCTCCCCTCCCCCTGTCTCCCTATCTGTCCACCTCCCCCTCTCTCTTTCTCTTGTGTTTGCAGAAAAAGTTAATGAGAGCTCCTATTTCTTTCTTTCTTTGAAACACACACACACACACACACACACACACACACACACACACACACACAAATTAAGTATTCATTGTAGACCTTCTTTGAAAGTCAGGAAGAATTCTCCTACAATGTGAACCCATCTAGGGCTGGACTTTCCTGGTCTGGTGACTTTTTAACAGTTTCAATCTCTGTATTGCGAATGGAATCTTTAAATTGTTATCTCATCTTGATTTAATATTTGTGGTTTCAGTGTATTTAGAAATTAGGCCTGTTTCTTCTCAGCTTTCTAACTTAATGAGGTATACGTTTTAAAAGTATTACCTTTTAATAGTCTGTATTTTTCCACAACTCCTGTTAACCTTTCTCAGTTCTCACCAGGTTAATTTGGGTCATCTCTTTTTTATAGTTAATTGAGCCAAAGGTATACTGATCTTGTTCATTTTCTCAATGAACCAGATCTAAAATTGAGCAATTGTCGGGATTGTTTTATTTATTTCTATCTCATTGATATATTCTTTGATTTTAATAATTAATTAATCAATGTATGCAATCACCTAGATTTGAGCTCATTTTGTTATTGTTTTTCCAAACTCTTGAGTTGAATCAGTAAGGAATTTATTTTTGCTTTTTCTGATTTCTAATATAGGAGTAAAGACAGCTATTAATGTCTTTGTTAGAACTGTTTTTACTGTATTTCAGAAGTTTTGTTGTGTCATACTTCCACTTCCATTTAGTTCAAGCATTTTGTTGAATTTCTCCTTTGATACATTCATTCATCATTTGGTTTATTCTGAATGATTTGTGCTTTACTAGAGATTCATTTGCTATTAATTATAATTAATTATAATTAACTATAATTACTGCATTTTGGCAAGGTGAGATATATGGATTTATTTCAGGTTTTCTGAGTTTGTTAAGTTTGTTTTGTGCCCCAGGATGTAGTCTTTTTTTAGAAAATCTGCATGAGGTGCTTAGTAAAATATATATTATTTGGTATTTGGAGTGAAACGGTTTCTTTTCTATTAGTTTCAGTATGTCTGGTTTTATGTGGAGGTCCTTGATCCACTTGGACTTGAGCTTAGTAGAAGGAGATAAGAATGGATCTATTTGCATTCTTCTACATGCTAACTGATAGTTGAACCAGCACCATTTGTGCAAAATGCTGTCTTTTTCCCACTGGATGGTTTTAGCTCCTTTGTCATAGTTCAAGTGACTATAGGTATTTGGGTTTATTTTGGGTCTTCAATTCTATTCCACTGATCTTGCTGCCTGACTCTCTACCAATACCATACAGTTTTTATCACTATTGATCTGTAATACAGCTTAAAGGCAGGGATTGCAAATCTGCCAATTCTTTTATTGTTGAGAATAATTTTCGATATCTTGGGCTTTTTGTTATTCCAAATGAATGTTCTAATTGCTCTTTCTAACTCTATGAGGAATTGTGTTGGAATTTTGATGGAGATTGCATTGAATCTGTAGATTGCTTTTGACAAGATGGCCATTTTTACTACATTTATCCTGCCAATCCATGAGCATGGGAGATCTTTCCATCTTCTGAGATCTTCAATTTCTTTCTTCAGAGACTTGAAGTTCTTGTCATACAGATCTTTCACTAGCTTTGTTAGAATCACACCAAGGTATTTTATAATATGAATAACTATTGTGAAGGGTGTCGTTTCCCTAATTTCTTTCTCAGCCTGTTTATCCTTGAGTATAAGAAGGCTTCTGAGTTGTTTGCATTAATTTTATAGCCACCCATGTTTCTGAAATTGTTTATCAGGTTTAGGAGTTCTCTGGTGGATTGTTTGGGGTTACTTATGTACACTATCTTATCATTTGCAAATAATGATATTTTAACTTCTTCCTTTCCAATTTCTTTCTTTTTTTTTTATTCGATATAATTTATTTACATTTCAAATGATTTCCCCTTTTCTAGCCCCCCCACTCCCCGAAAGTCCCGCAAACCCCTTTCTCTTCCCCTGTCCTCCCACCCACCCCTTCCCACTTCCCCGTTCTGGTTTTGCTGAATACTGTTTCACTGAGTCTTTCCAGAACCAGGGGCCACTCCTCCTTTCTTCTTGTACCTCATTTGATGTGTGGATTATGTTTTGGGCATTCCAGTTTTCTAGGTTAATATCCACTTATTAGTGAGTGCATACCATGATTCACCTTTTGAGTCTGGGTTACCTCACTTAGTATGATATTCTCTAGCTCCATCCATTTGCCTAAGAATTTCATGAATTCATTGTTTCTAATGGCTGAATAGTACTCCATTGTGTAGATATACCACATTTTTTGCATCCACTCTTCTGTTGAGGGATACCTGGGTTCTTTCCAGCATCTGGCAATTACAAATAGGGCTGCTATGAACATAGTAGAACATGTATCCTTATTACATGGTGGGGAGTCTTCTGGGTATATGCCCAGGAGTGGTATAGCAGGATCTTCTGGAAGTAAGGTGCCCAGTTTTCGGAGGAACCGCCAGACTGATTTCCAGAGTGGTTGTACCAATTTGCAACCCCACCAGCAGTGGAGGAGTGTTCCTCTTTCTCCACACCCTCTCCAACACCTGCTTTTGTTGTCTAATTTCTCTGGCTATGACTTTGAGTACTATGGTGAATAGGTAGGGAGAGAGAGGGCATCCTTATCTAGCCCCTTATTTTAGTTGGATTTCTTCAAGTTTCTCTCCATTTAGTTTTGTGCTGGCTACTGGTTTGCTGTAGATTGCTTTTATTCTGTTTAGTTATGGGTCTTGATTTCCTGATCTTTCCAATTCTTTTACCATGTATGAGTGTTGAAGTTTCTCAAATGCTTTCTTAACATCTAATGAGATGTTTATGTGGTATTTTCTTTGAGTTTGTTTCTGTAGTGGATTACATTGATAGTTTTCTATGTATTAAACCACCCCTGCATCCTTGGGATGAAGCCTACTTGATCATGGTGGATGATTGTTTTGATGTGTTCTTGGATCCAGTTTGAGAAAATTTTATTATTTTTTCATCAATAGTCATAAGGAAAATTGGTCTGAAGTTCTCTTTCTTTATTGTGTCATGTGTTATTTAGGTATAAGTGTAATTGTTGCTTCATAAAATAAATTAGGTAGTGTTTCTTTAGTTTCTATTTTGTGGAATAGTTTGAAGAATATTGGTATTAAATCTTCTTTGAAGATCTGTACTAAAGTCTGCATTAATTTTATAGCCAGCCATGTTTCTGACTAGTAGTCAGTACTAAAACCATCTGGTCTTGGGATTTTCTTTTGGTTGGGAGACTTAATGACTGCTTTTATTACTTTAGGGGTTATGGGATTGTTTAGATAGTTTATCTGATCCTGATTTAACTTTGATACCTGGTATCTGTCTAGAAAATTGTCCATTCCATTCAAATTTTCCAGTTTTGTTGCGAAAAGGCTTTTGTAGTAGGATCTGATGATTTTTTAAATTTCCTCAGTTTCTATTGTTATGTCTCCCTTTTCATTTCTCATTTTATTAATTTGGATACTCTCTCTGTGCCCTCTAGTTAGTCTGGATAAGGGTTTATCTATCTTGTTGATTTTCTCAAAGAACCAGGTCCATTTTGTTGATTCTTTGTATAGTTCTTTTTGTTTCTACTTGGTTGATTTCAGCCCTGTGTTTGATTATTTCCTGCTATCTACTCCTCTTGGGTGTATTTGTTTCTTTTTATTCTAGAGCTTTCAGATGTGCTGTCAAGCTGCTAATGTATGCTCCCTGTCTTCTTTTATGGAGGCAAAGGTAAATGGGTAGAAGTTATCTGCTCTAATAACTTTGGGTTGATAGTCAATTATGTTAGATATTAGCTTGTTTCCTGGGGGATCACCTGTAGCCGCCAGCAGCTACATGTAAACTGGGTTACCTGTTGAGAGAATTTTGGGGTCATAGGGAAGAGCGGCGAAAAGAAAGTACGGCTAAGTCAATGTTCACTGATCAAAGCCGTAAACTTTAATGGCGCTGGACCTTTTAACAGTTTGGGCAAACCCTTCCCCCCAGACTCCAGGCTGAGTTCCGGTGGAAGTTGTCTAGCTTCTCTTGGAGGTCTTCGTCTTGACTGCTCCGGCAGCTGGGTGGGTCACCTGTTTAATTCAGGAATCCCTATACCGGGAAGAACAATGAACTTAACCTTTACTACGTGCACTCCACCCTAGGTGGAGCAGGATCCTGGCATTCTGGGAGAAGTTAACCTTGACCAAAGTCAAACTCTGACCAAGTGCAAGACTGCCCCAATATGGCTCTGTACATGTCCTCCCTTTTTTTATTAATTTGAACACGAGGAGGTAGAAAACAAGTGGATAAATATCCTTCATAAGAAGGCGGGCCTTAACCAGGAGGGGAAGCATTGACCGTAATTCCTCTTAAATATTGTATAACGTCTTTTTCAGAGGAGGGGTAATAGGCTCCCTTATTATTTTAAGGACAGCCTCTCGACGTTAACCCCTATGCAATTAGGTGTACTTCCTGGGGACTCAGAAGCAGAAATTCACCTCCCCATGCAGTGCTTTGCCTCGCACGTCTCGCTGGTACCCATGTTTGTTCAAAAACAAACACACATAGATCTGAGTTCTATGTGGCTCCCTCTTTGGAGATCCACTTGTGTAAGTTTTGAAGCCAGGGGGGTCTGCAAGTGTCTTTAACAGACATGTAATCTCTCCATCCAGGTGAGCCTGGGTGGAGACAGCCAGTCTGCTTAACAGACAAGGTCAAGAGTTAAAGGTGGAATAGGATTAACTTGTCCCAGAAGTATCCAATTCAGTTGTAAATTAACAACTTTAAGGACCCAAGGCTTGGCCTCTGAGGTGGGAGAGGTAGCCTTGTGAATCAAGAATTAAGCTGTTACTTCTCAGGAAAAGTGGAGACTATATGTTAAATTAACACAGCTGGCTGAAGATTGTTAGCCATCTTCAAAATTGGAATCTTCAATATTGGGATTATTTCTAGACTAGTCTATGGTTAAGTCAGCTGAACACAATAAGGAGAAGAGTCATTTTAACTCTTCTAATTAATTTTTCCTAAGCTAGCTTAACAGTCTCCATGTTCTGTCCCACAAAGTCTAAAAGCTTGAAGCTAGGCAATTTATCTAACCTGGGACATTTAACAATTGAGGTAAGTCAAGAACATATATCCAATATAGCTCTTATGTTACCATGGTCTGGGCATTCAGCAAGCACAGTCAGCATATCTTCTGCAGCATTCTGTGGAAAAAACAGAGGACATGCCTTCTCCCCCAATATTAAATCAGGATCATGGCATATGTTAGTAAGTGAATTCCTTCATTTCACCTAGACATCAATATGTCTAATTACAAGATGTCATATACATTTAGCAAGGAGTTTCTTGGCATCCAATTTTTAAAATTTTCTTAAAAACATGCAAGCATAATATAAATGATATGTACAGGGACACGATTTCCCCTCTCTTCTTTCTTCCAAGATATTGTTTTATTAATTTAAGTTGGAACACAAAGTATAAACCATAACATAGGCAATAACTATGTAATTATATAAAATATAGTTGCTTTTTCTGTTAGAGCAGTTGCAACTAGACAGCCTAAAAATGAATCATTAGTCACATGTACATATTTTTTTAATCCTTTAAATTAGAAATATGAATATCATTTATCTGTAATAACTAAGTCCTCTAGGATTAACACCATTACGTGGTAGAGGTAGAAATTGAGGACATCAAGAACAAATCTTTATAATTTGATGTGCACAAAATATAAAATTATTTCAAATACCTAAAGGACAGTCATTTAGAGAATATATCCTTTGTTCTTAGAAATTTGAATCACATTTGTACAAACTGTAGAAATTAAGAATTAGCAGTATTAAAAATGGACCAATTTTAAGCAATTATAAACCATGAGCTATGTATATCTACTATTATTAAAAGCTTGACCTTTAACATCTTAAAAATAGCTGCTATAGCACCCAATTCAGGTATCTGTGTTGAAGCAGGGAGAAACTTAAAGGAATAAACATGTGATCTGATAGTACAAATTATCTTTTGGATAACAATTATTAATTTTGCCTAAAAATGCTTACCATGTAATAGACCAACCATTAATAATAAATTTGATTGTTGCTTGAAGCAAGGAACAAACGTTTCCTACCTTGAAAACAGAGGTTTAAGACCTTCTGTGGCAAGCTTAAAATGAGGTAAATAAGATAAAGCCAATTAATATATCTTAACAACCTTTGAAAGCCATTTACCTAAAAATTCTAAAAGTCTATAGGAGCAAGGGCCTGTAACAAACATTCTATGAACATTATACACTGAAAATTTTAAGATCTTAACTTCTAGTATTGAAACAGAGACAAAACACTTTTTCTCACAAGACATAAGGCTGTTAGCCATTCCTTGAGGCAAAACTTTCTAATGAAATTGTTTTGTTGTCTCTTTAAAATTAGAAGCAAATGCTTTTATAATTATCAGAATGTAAAGCAAAAAACCAACCCTTTAAATTTACAATAATTTTATAGGGAGTAGACAGGCCAAATGTTAATGCTTTTATAGCCTCCTTGACCTTTCATAGATTTGAACTGCATTTTAACCCACACCTGGATAAGTCAAAAACCTTTTTTTTTTTTTTTAAAGCCAAACACTCCCTAGGTGGGGCCTGTAAGGCGGAAACAATTTCTCAAAACTTCCTCACTAGCTTCCCCTGAGGCAACTCTAAGCTTTGCATTAACTCAAATGTAAATTTTTTTATCTGCCCTAGGATCCACCTTGAGTCCTTGGCAAGGACATTGTATGAGATTCCTCAAATGTAAATATCTTCTAATCTGAGCCTTTTATCTAAGACCAGACCCAAACTATCTGTCCTGCAAGGACATTTTGAGGATTAAACAAAAGAAACCTGTAATTTCATGGTCAAAGGAACCTACTTGATATCAAATACATTTCTACAGAGATCTCCTTTTTAATCTTGGAGGGTTAAATTTTGCTCCTACCATTGTAGCCTATAAACTTGTGGAAAAGAGGCAATGGGCCCCTAAAACCCATAGCTGTATCACTCTTAAAATTATCTTAATTACAAAATGTTAGGAATTATGAGCCTGTAAACTGAAAACTGTAGCCAATGACACACTGATTTTATTGTAACTCAATGTTTTCTTGCAATATTAGAGCACAATTGTAATTTTGGAAGCAAATCTCAATTTTAAACAATCTATTTTCTTTAAAATCAATGGCAAACACATATTTACAGCACAAGGTTTGTCTGCCAGTTCTTATGTTCAAGTGTATAACAGTGTAACTTATTAAAGAGACAATATTTTAGATCTTAATCTTCATTAAGTCTAATCTCCAGGCCAAGATTCACATGAAACACCATGCCAATTTAGGAGCGTCCCAAAGGCCTGTATTTCCTGGATTGCGTCATGCCACGTGGTGTTCAAAATGGCGACTACCCTAAACTACCAGCCTTAATCGTCATGCCACGTGTTCAAAATGGCGACTACCCTAAACTACCAGCCTTAACCATCATGCCACGTGTTCAAAATGGCGACTACCCTAAACTACCAGCCTTAACCTGACTTTTGTTAATAACATTATACCTTTTAAATCATGTGCAGTGACTTAAGCCAATACTCTATAGTCAAGACATGCAAAATATACCTTTAAATCCAATTATAAACAAGAACAAAGCATGAGTGGCGTTAGGCCACGTGTAGTTAGTTAAGATGGCTCTAACACTGAATTACCAGTTTTAAACTAACCTTTTCTTAATAACACTATACCTTTTACATAATAACCAATTAATTTATAACTCTTTAGTCAAGAAATGTAAAGCCTTATATCATTAAAACCAATTAAAAACAAGTATAAAGCGACTACATGAATTTCACAAGCCAAACCAAAGTCTTCCCAAATCTCGAGGTTTCTGGGCTTTTAAGAGCGGCTTTTTCCCCAGCCATGTTTCTGTCTTGGGTGAGTGAGCTACGCTGCTGCAGCGTGGCTTTGAATCAATCCCCACACAAACTGTGGCTAGCTCAAAAGGTTACCAGCAGATGTAATCTTTACCAATTTTTTCTTTTTAACATGAAACAGTCATTCACACAAAGACACAGAGAGGACATAAACATACACATAGACAGTCGGTGCACCGGGACAAACACGGAAAGATACACAGAAAGTTAAGCGTGCTTGTTAAGCAATTGCATCCATTTTCCTCTTTAAACAGCTCTTAGAAGCTGTGGACATATGCCTATTTTTAAAAACCCCTTTCTTTTCGCCGAAATCAGCTCTTACGAGCTTTGGGCAAATGCCTACCAAATTCCTTCCCCATATTTCCCTATCTTATCAACCCAAGCAGTCCTGCGCTGGGTCCACGCAGTATGCTTGAAAAACTGTATCCATTCCTGCACTCACAACCATAGACACGAATTCACTAGCGCTAGTTTTGCCCTCTATGTTGCTTACCGTGCGGACACCATTAATTTTCACCTTTTCCACGAAGCTTCGCTGGATAGGGCTACCTCAAGAAATTCTCTCGTGCCAGGTCTTCCCACGTTCAGGCGCCACTATGTAGCCGCCAGCAGCTACATGTAAACTGGGTTACCTGTTGAGAGAATTTTGGGGTCATAGGGAAGAGCGGCGAAAAGAAAGTACGGCTAAGTCAATGTTCACTGATCAAAGCCGTAAACTTTAATGGCGCCGGACCTTTTAACAGTTTGGGCAAACCCTTCCCCCCAGACTCCAGGCTGAGTTCCGGTGGAAGTTGTCTAGCTTCTCTTGGAGGTCTTCGTCTTGACTGCTCCGGCAGCTGGGTGGGTCACCTGTTTAATTCAGGAATCCCTATACCAGGAAGAACAATGAACTTAACCTTTACTACGTGCACTCCACCCTAGGTGGAGCAGGATCCTGGCATTCTGGGAGAAGTTAACCTTGACCAAAGTCAAACTCTGACCAAGTGCAAGACTGCCCCAATATGGCTCTGTACAATCACCTGCTTGGAAAATTTCTTTCCAGACTTTTACTCTGAGGTAGAGTCTGTTTTTTTCACCGAGGTGCATTTTCTGTACGCAAAAAAAATGCTGGGTCCTGTTTACATATCCAGTCTGTGAGTCTAAGTCTTTCTATTGGGGGAATTGAGTCCATCGATATTAAGAGATACTAAGAAAAAGTGGTTGTTGCTTCCTGTTATTTTTGATGTTATTTTTATGTTTATCTGGCTATAGTCTTTTGGGTTTGTTGAAAGAAACTTTCTTTCTTGCTTTTTCTAGAGTGTAGTTTCCATCCTTGTGTTGGAGTTTTCCATCTATTATCCTTTGTAGCTCTGGATTTGTGGAAAGATATTGTGTAAATTTGGTTTTGTCATGGAATATTTTGGTTTCTCCATCTATGGTGATTAAGAGTTTGCTGGGTATAGCAGCCT
This sequence comes from Apodemus sylvaticus, assembly GCF_947179515.1. Taxonomy (NCBI): domain Eukaryota; kingdom Metazoa; phylum Chordata; class Mammalia; order Rodentia; family Muridae; genus Apodemus; species Apodemus sylvaticus. The sequence goes on along the minus strand of NC_067495.1, from coordinate 57,936,520 downwards.
GGGCTGGTATTTGTGTTCTCTTATGGTATCTTCCCCAGACCTTCTGGCTTTTAGAGTCTTCGATGAGAAATCTAGTGTTCCTTGCTACTTTTAATATTCTTTCTTTGTTTTGTGCCTTTGGTGCTTTAACCCTTATGTGATGGGAGGAATTCTTTTCTGGTCCAGTCTGTTTGGAGTTCTGTAGGCTTCATGTATGTTCATGGGCATTCCTTTCTTTAGGTTATGGAAGTTTTCTTCTATAATTTTGTTGAAGATAGATACTGGCTCCTTAAGATGTGAATCTTCTCTCTCTTCTATACATGTTACCCTTAGGTTTGGACTTCTCATTGTGTCCTGGATTTCCTGGATGTTGGATTTTGGGTTAGGAGCTTTTTGCATTTTCTTTGACTGTTTTTTCAATATTTTATATGGTGTCTTCTGCACCTGAGATTCTCTTTTCTATCTCTTATATTCTGTTTGTGATGTTTGCATCTATGATTCTTGATCTCTTTCTTATTTCTATTTCCAGGGTTGTCTCCCTTTGTGATTTTTTTATTGTTTCAATTTTCATTTTTAGATCCTGGATGGTTTTGTTCAATTCCTTCACCTGTGTGGTTTTGTTTTCCTGTAATTCTTTAAGGGATTTTTGCGTTTCCTCTTTAACGGCTTCTACCTGTTTGCCTATGTTCTGCTGCATTTCTTTAAGGGAGTTATTCATGTCTTTCTTATAGTCCTGTATCATCCTCATGAAAAGTGATTTTAAATCTGAATCTTGCTTTTCTGGTGTGATGGGTTATCCAGAACTTGCTATGGTGGGAGAAGTGGGTTCTGATGATGCCAATTAACATTTGTTTCTGTTGGTCATGATCTTACACTTGTCTCCACCAATCTGGTTTTCTCCAGGGCTGCCTGCCCTGGCTGTCTCTTATTAGAGCTTGTCGCTCCTGTGATCCTGGTTGTGTCAGAACTCCTCATAGTCCAGCTCCCTCTGTGATCCTGTGATTCTGGGATCCTGTAATTCTGAGATCCTGAGTGTTTCAGAGCTCCTGGGAGTCAAGCAGCCTCTAGGATCCTGAAATCATGGCGTGACAAAGATCCTGAGTTACTGTGATCTTATGATCCTGGAAAGGTTAGAGCACATGGAAGCCAAGCTTCCTCTGGACGTTGTGGGACTGGGTGTGAAGCTATTTTCTAAGGTCTGCTCAGGGCACTGTCTCAGACATGAAGGTACCCATGCCACTGGCCAGGCAGGGGGTTCTGCATCCCTGGATCCTGGGGTCCTAGTTACTCCCTATGTTGGGGCAGTTGTTGTGGCCACTTCACCTATGATCCTGCGCTTGTTAGAGCACCTGGGAATCGAGCTTCCTCTGGGTTTTTAGGGACTGGGTACAGAACTATCTCCCAAGGTCTGCTGAGGGCCTCAATGTTTCTTTTTTTCTTTTTCATTTTTTAACGTTTTAAAAATATTTAATTTTATTCAATATTTTTATTTACATTTCAAATGATTTCCCCTTTCCTGGCTCCCCACTCCCCAAAAGTCCCATAAGCCCTCTCCCCTCCCCCTGTTCCTCCATCCACCCCTTCCCACTTCCCTGTTCTGGTATTGCCCTACACTGCTGCACTGAATCTTTCCAGAACCAGGGGCCACTCCTCCATTCTTCTTGGATATCATTTGATATGTGGATTATGTCTTGGGTATTCCAAGTTTCTAGGCTAATATCCACTTATCAGTGAGTGCATACCATGAGTGATCTTTTGAGACTGGGTTACCTCACTTAGTATGATGTTCTCCAGTTCCATCCATTTGTCTAAGAATTTCATGAATTCATTGTTTCTAAAGGCTGAATAGTACTCCATTGTGTATATATACCACATATTTTATATCCATTTCTCCATTGAGGGACATCTGGGTTCTTTCCAGCTTCTGGCTATTATAAATAGGGCTGCTATGAACATAGTGGAGCATGTATCCTTATTACATGCTGGGGAATCCTCTGGGTATATGCCCAGGAATGGTACAGCAGGGTCCTCCAGAAGTGTCATGCCATTTTCTGAGGAACCACCAGATTGAACCAGACGGACCTCAACAAATAAAAGAAGATCAAACTAATCCAATGCCTCCTATCAGATCCCTATGGAGTAAGAGTAGACTTCAATAGCAACAAAACCAACAGAAAGTCCACATACACATGGAGGCTGAACAACACTCTACTCAATGATACCGTGGCCAAAGAAGAAATAAAGAAAGAAATCAAAGACTTTTTTAGAATTTAACAAAAATGAAGGCATAATATACCCAAATCTATGGGACACAATGAAAGCAGTGCTAAGAGGAAAACTCATAGCCCTGAGTGCCTCCAAAAAGAAACCAGAGAGAGCATACACTAGCAGCTTATTGGCACACGTGAAAGCTCTGGAACAAAAAGAACCTAATTCACCCAGGAGGAGTAGAAGACAGGAAATCATCAAACTCAGGGCTGAAATCAATCAAGTGGAAACAAAGAGAATCATACAAGAATCAACAAAATCAGGAGCTAGTTCTTTGAGAAAATCAACAAGATAGATAAACCCATAGCTAGACTAACCAAAGGGCACAGAGACAGTATCCAAATTAACAAAACTAGAAATGAAAAGGGGGATATAACAAAAGAAACTGAGGAAATTCAAAAAGTCATCATATCTTCCTACAAAAGCCTATACTCAACAGAACTGGAGAATTTGGAGGAAATGGACAATTTCCTAGACAGATGTCAAATACTAAATTAAATCAAGATCAAATAGCTCATCTAAACAGTCCCATAACCCCTAAAGAATTAGAGGGTATCATAGAAAGTCTTCCAACCAAACAAAGCACAGGACCAGATGGTTTCAGTGCAGAATTCTATCAGACCTTCAAAGAAGACCTAACACCAATACTCTTCAAACTATTCCACAAAATAGAAACAGAAGGAACACTACCAAACTCCCTCTATGAAGCCACAATTGCGCTGATACAAAAACCACACAAAGATCCAACAAAGAAAGAAAACTTCAGACCAATTTCCCTTATGAACATCAATTCAAAAATACTCAATAAAATTCTTACCAACCAAATCCAAGAACACATCAAAACAATCATCCACCATGATCAAGTAGGCTTTATCCCAGGGATACAAGGATGGTTCAATATATGGAAATCCATCAATGCAATCCACTACATAAACAAACTCAAAGAAAAAAAAAAAAACGTCGTGATCATTTCATTGGATGCTGAAAAAAGCATTTGACAAAATTCAGCATCCTTTCATGCTACATGTCTTGGAAAGAACAGGAATTCAAGGCCCATACCAAAGCATAGTAAAAGCAATATACAGCAAACCAGTAGCCAACATCAAACTAAATGGAGAGAAACATGAAGCAATCCCACTAAAATCAGGGACTAGACAGGGCTGCCCCCTCTCTCCATATCTTTTCAATGTTGTACTTGAGGCACTAGCTCAGGCAATTCGACAGCATAAGGAGGTCAAAGGGATATAAATTGGAAAGGACGAAGTCAAACTGTCACTATTTGCAGATGATATGATAGTATACTTAAGTGACCCAAAAAAACTCCACAAGAGAACTCCTACAGCTGATAAACAACTTCAGCAAAGTGGCAGGTTATAAAATCAACTAAAGCAAATCAGTAGCCTTCCTATACTCAAAGGATAAGCAGGCAGAGAAAGAAATTAGGGAAATGACACCGTTCACGATAGCCACAAACAGCATAAAGTATCTTGGGGTGACTCTTACCAAACATGTGAAAGATCTGTATGACAAGAACTTCAAGACTCTGAAGAAGGAAATGGAAGAAGACCTCAAAAAATGGGAAAACCTCCCATGCTCATGGATCGGCAGGATCAATATAGTTAAAATGGCCATTTTGCCAAAAGCAATATACATATTCAATGCAATACCCATCAAAATCCCAACTCAATTCTTCACAGAGTTAGAAAGAGCGATTATCAAATTCATCTGGAATAACAAAAAACCCAGGATAGCTAAAACTATTCTCAAGAACAAAAGAAATTTTGGGGTAATCAGTATCCCTGACCTCAAGCAATACTACAGAGCAATAGTGTTAAAATCTGCATGGTATTGGTACAGTGGCATGCAGGTGGATCAATGGAATAGGATTGAATATCCAGAAATGAACCCACACACCTATGACCAACTGATCTTCGACAAAGGTGCTGAAAACATCCAGTGTAAGAAAGACAGCCTTTTCAACAAATGGTGCTGGTTGAGTTGGAAGTTAGCATGCAGAAGAATGTGAATTGATCCATCCTTATCTCCTTGTACTAAGCTCAACTCCAAATGGATCAAGGACTTCCATGTAAATCCAGACACACTAAAACTAAAAGGAAAGAAACTAGGGAACACCCTTGAGGACATTGGTACAGGGGGAAAGTTCCTGCACAGAACACCAATAGCTTATGCTCTAAGATCAAGAATTGACAAATGGGACCTTATAAAATTACAAAGTTTCTGTAAGGCAAAGGACACCATCAAAAGGACAAATGGACACCAACAAAATGGGAAAAGATCTTCACCAATCCTACATCTGACAGCGGGCTAATATCCAATATATACAAAGAACTCAAGAAGTTAGACCCCAGAAAACCAAATAACCCTATTAGAAAATGGGGTACAGAGTTATTCAAAGAATTCTCACCTGAAGAATTTCGGATGCCGGAGAATCATCTTAAAAATTGCTCAACTTTTAAAATGGCCATTTTGCCAAAAGCAATATACAGATTCAACGCAATACCCATCAAAATCCCAACTCAATTCTTCACAGAGTTAGAAAGAGCAATCCTCAAATTCATCTGGAATAACAACCCAGGATAGCTAAAACTATTCTCAATAGTAAAAGAACTTCTGGGGGAATCAGTATCCCTGACCTCAAGCAATACTACAGGGCAATAGTGTTAAAAACTGCATGGTATTGGTACAGTGACAGGCAGGCGGATCAATGGAACAGGATTGAAGATCCAGAAATGAACCCACACATCTATGGCCACTTGATCCTCGACAAAGGGGCTGAAAACATCCAATGGAAAAAAGATAGCCTTTTCAACAAATGGTGCTGGTTCAACTGGATGTCAGCATGCAGAAGAATGGGAATTGATCCATCCTTGTCTCCTTGTACTAAGCACAACTCCAAATGGATCAAGGCCCTCCACATAAAGCCAGACAGTCTGACGCTAATAGAAAAGAAACTGGGGAAGACCCTAGATGATATCGGTACAGGGGGAAAGTTCCTGAACTGAACACCAATAGCTTATGCTCTAAGATCAAGAATTGACAAATGGTTAATAACCACTTATTAGTGAGTGCATACCATGATTCACCTTTTGAGTCTGGGTTACCTCACTTAGTATGATGTTCTCTAGCTCCATCCATTTGCCTAAGAATTTCATGAATTCATTGTTTCTAATGGCTGAATAGTACTCCATTGTGTAGATATACCACATTTTTTGCATCCACTCTTCTGTTGAGGGATACCTGGGTTCTTTCCAGCATCTGGCAATTATAAATAGGGCTGCTATGAACATAGTAGAGCATGTATCCTTATTACATGGTGGGGAGTCCTCTGGGTATATGCCCAGGAGTGGTATAGCAGGATCTTCTGGAAGTGAGGTGCCCAGTTTTCGGAGGAACCGCCAGACTGCTTTCCAGATAATCCACACATCAAATGAGATACAAGAAGAAAGGAGGAGTGGCCCCTGGTTCTGGAAAGACTCAGTGAAACAGTATTCGGCAAAACCAGAACGGGGAAGTGGGAAGGGGTAGGAGGGAGGACAGGGGAAGAGAAGGGGGCTTATGGGACTTTCGGGGAGTGGGGGGGGCTAGAAAAGGGGAAATCATTTGAAATGTAAATAAATTATATCGAATAAAAAAAATTTAAAAAAAAAAGAATTGACAAATGGGACCTCATAAAATTACAAAGTTTCTGTAAGGCAAGGGACACCATCAAGAGGACAAATCGGCAACCAACAAATTTGAAAAGGATCTTCACCAATCCTACATCAGACAGAGGGCTAATATCCAATGTATATAAAGAACTCAAGAAGTTATACTCCAGAAAACCAAATAACCCCATTAAAAAATGGAGTACAGAGTTAAACAAAGAATTTTCACCTGAAGAACTTCGGATGGCGTAGAAGCATCTTTAAAAAAGGTTAACATCTGTCTTAGTCAGGCTTTCTATCCCTGCACAAACATCATGACCAAGAAACAAGTTGGGGAGGAAAGTGTTTATTGAGTTTACACTTCCACATTGCAGGTCATCACTAAAGGAAGTCAGGACTGGAACTCAAGCAGGGTCGGAAGCAGGAGCTGAAGAAGAGGCCGTGGAGAGATGTTTCTTACTGGCTTGCTTCCTCTGGCTTGCTCAGCCCGCTCTCTTATAGAAGCCAAGAGCACCAGCCCAAAGGTGGTACCACCCACAAGGGGCCCTCCCCACTTGATCACTAATTGAGAAAATGCCCCACAGCTGGATCTCATGGAGGCACTTCCCCAACTGCAGTTCCTTTCTCTGTGATAACTCCAGCCTGTGTCAAGTTGACACACCAAACCAGCCAGTACAACATCATTGGTCATTAGGGAAATGCAAATCAAAACAACCCTGAGATTTCACCTCACACCAGTCAGAATGGCTAAGATTAAAATCTCAGGAGATAGCGGGTGTTGGTGAGGATGTGGAGAAAGAGGAACACTCCTCCACTGCTGCTGGGGTTGCAAGTTGGTATAACCTCTCTGGAAATTAATGTTTCTTTAAGTCCTTCTCAGGCATTCAATTTTACGCTGTTGAGAATTTGCTGTTTAGTTCTGAACCCCATTTTTAATTAGGTTATTTGAATTGCCGATGTCTATTTTCTTGAGTTCTTTGTAAATTTTAGATATTAGTCCTCAGAAAGATGTGTGCTTGATGAAGATCCTTTTCCAATCTCATAATTTTTATCTTAATCCATTAAATTAATTGTGTTTTTGATTAAGGAGGTGGGATTATTTGTATCTAAAGTGATTATCAAAAGGTGTATGTTGATTGTAGTCATTTTGTTGTGGTTTTCTGTTTTTGTTTTTGTTCTCCTGGTTTGTGTTCTTATTTGTAATTTTCATTTCAACAGTTATAGTTTCATTCGTTTTCTGTGCAGGCTATACTTCTCCCTTCACACTGACTCATGTTCAGTGTTCTCTGTGGTGTTGTTTTGATGAGGATAGTTTCTTTTTGTTGTTAACACAGAAACTTTTTTCTTTTCTCCTTCCACTGTGATTGAGAGATTTTGGGGGGGTATTATAGTATTATTTGGGATTTGTGATGTTTAAGAACTTGGAGTTCAGTGCTCCAACCTATATTACCTTTTAATGTTTCCAATGGAAAACCAGCTGTTAGGTTGATCGTTTTGCCTTTTATGTGACTTGTTGATTTGTCATTAGCTGCTTTTCATATTCCCCTGTGTGTGTGTGTGCATGTGTGTGTGTGTGTGTGTGTTAAATTTTTAGCACAATATGCAATGGGAAATATCTTTTTTTGTCCTGTCTATTGGTGTTCTGCCTTCTTCTTATATAAGTATAGATATGTCTTTCCTTAATTTGGGGGTATTTTATTCTATATTGTTATTGCAGAGCTAGTCTATCACATTGATTTGGGTTTCTTCCCCTTCATCTATAGTTATAATTAAAAGGTTTATTTTTTAAAGTTGCATCATATTTCTTTTATATTACTTGAGCATATTTTAAAAGCAAGATTATTCATTTTAGTGCTTCAATTCCTCTATCTTCTAGTTCTGATATTCAATATTCTACTATAGCTGTTCTACTTATAAGGATTTTCCCTGAGTTTGCTAATTGGGTTAGTGAGTTTTTGATTTCCTTCTTATTTTTACCTTGAGTTCTTTTCAATATTTCTGTGTTTTTATGAAACTTAGTTTTCACACCATGAACTGTTTTCATTATTTCATTTAATTGTGTATTTCTGTGTTCATGTATACTACTCAGGTCGTTTTTATCTCCTGCTTGTTCATGTCTCTTTAAAAAATCTGAATCATTTGATTAAGTTTATGATTGCTCTTTCAAATATTGTGTCCTAAAGTTTAGGCAATTCTCATTAGACAATATTTCTATAGGACTAGTAGATTTGATGGAAAATTTTCTGTCTTGGCCTTTTGTAGAGTTTGTGTTTTGCAATAATATACACATATAGACTGCTTTGTTTGTATATGGTATGAGCCTGGCTTAGTTTGGGCTCATTCAGGAGATGAAGATACGAGCTGCTTAATTGTACCTAGGCCAATCAAAGTTTGTTCATGAGCCATAGGTACAGAATTAGACCTGAAGATGGTAGCAGAGGCAGTTGGAAGAGGGACTCACTTGACAAAGCTAGTTCAAATTTTTATATGATATTAAAATGTGCACTCATAGACAAAGAATGAAAAAGTATAACATCAAGTCATATGTTTGTATATCAAGTTGATTGAAGATGATGCATTCCTGTTAGCATTAACTGTCAACTTGACATAGTTTACAATTATCTGAAGAAATTCTTTACTATATTAGGTTGTTCCATGAAAACACCTGTGAGGGGAAAAGTTCCCGAACAGATCACCAATAGCTTATGCTTTAAGATCAAGAATTGACAAATGGGACCTCATAAAATTACAAAGTTTCTGTAAGGCAAAGAACACTGTTAAAAGGACAAAACGGCAACCATCAAATTGGGAAAGGATATTCACCAACCCCACATCTGATAGAGGGCTAATATCCAATAATATACAAAGAACTCAAGAAGTTAGACCCCAGGGAACCAAATAACCCTATTAAAAATGGGGTACAGATCTTAACAAAAAATTTTCACCTGAAGAAATTCGGATGGCCGAGAGGCACCTTAAGAAGCGCTCAACATCATTAGTCATTAGGGAAATGCAGATCAAAACAACCCTGAGATTTCACCTTACACCAGTCAGAATGGCTAAGGTCAAAAACTCAGGAGACAGCAGGTGTTGGCGAGGATGTGGAGAAAGAGGAACACTCCTCCACTGCTGGTGGCGCTGTAAGATGGTACAACCACTGTGGAAATCAGTCTGGAGGTTCCTCAGAAAACTGGACATGAGACTTCCAGAGGACCCTGCTATACCACTCCTGGGCATATACCCAAAGGATTCCCCGGCATGCAATAAAGACACATGCTCCATTATGTTTATAGTAGCCTTATTTATAATAGCCAGAAGCTGGAAAGAACCCAGATGCCCCTCAAAGGAGGAATGGATTCAGAAAATGTGGTATATTTACACAATGGAATACTACTCAGCAATTAGAAACAATGAATTCACAAAATTTTTAGGCAAATGGTTTGATCTAGAAAATATCATCCTAAGTGAGGTAACCCAATCACAAAAGAATACACATGGAATGCAATCTCTGATAAGTGGATATTAATTAGCCCAGAAGACCTGAATGCCCAAGGCACAAATTGCACAACAAATGACTCCTATGAAGAAGTATGGAGAGGGTCCTGATCCTGGAAAGGATCAATCTAGCATTGGAAGGGAATATAAGGACAGAGAAAAAGGAGGGAGGTGATTGGAGAAGGGATGGAGAGAAGAAGGTTTATGGGACATATGTGGAGGGGGGATCCGGGAAAGGGGAAATCATTTGGAATGTAAACAAAGAATATAGAAAATAAAAATATTAAAAAATAAATTAAAAAAAAAAGAAAACACCTGTGAAGAGTATCTTGATTGTCTTGATTTGTGTAGGAAGGCTCAACCCATTTTGCTCACTGCAAGATATGGGGCAGGGAGTCCTGGAATATATAAGCAAACTACCTAAGCCTGAACCTGTGAATGATTCAGAGAATGAAGCAACAAGCAATGTTCCTCCATGGGTTCTGCCTTGAGTTCCCTCCGTGAATTCACTTACTGATGGATTATAATACAGAAGTGCAAGTGAAATATTTTCTCTTTGAGTTTCTTTTTTTTTCAAGTATGTTTTATTATAGAATCATAAAGGGTAATAAAACACCAATTCAATAATTTTAAGTGTATAAGTTTAGTCATATCAAGTATATTCACATTGCTGTTCAATTATTGCTACTATAGATCACAATACATTTCTGACTGACTTCTCAAACAGTTTCTAGCATCTCACCATATTTATGAGATGGTAGTACAGATCAAATTTTTTTTAGAGTGCTAGCTTAGCATGTGTAAGACCTTGGGAATTTCATTCACCACTACTGCATACAGAACAAAGCAAGAAACAAAATCCTTAAAACTTTGGAGATATTTTATTTGGATTAGCATTAGTTGAAAGGCAACAATCCTAACACGGCAGGCCTCCTGTCTCCTGGTGGGAAACATGATTTTGGTGCTTCCTTGATACTGAGACTATTGCCCACATAACTTCCAGCATCTGTAATGTAAAGCACATTAGCAACCATTATTCTGCTATATAAAATCTATAGGGACACACACACACACACACAATCTTTTCTTTCTCCCCAAATTTGCTTGTACCCTACGTCCTACCAATTCTTTTTTACATTGTGTGTGTGTGTGTGTACATGCGTGCACATTTCTCTACTTTATTTTATTGTCCAATTTTCTTTGTAAATGATTTCTTAGTTTTAAAAGCAACACATATATTTTCAGCTCAAAATAGAATGTTTGGCAGGCTAGCAAATGTCCCAGCAATCATAAAGCATGTTTGACTTAAATAACAACAACATCTAAACAAACAATGATACAAACATCTCCACAGCGTGTGTTTTATTGTTTGATATCAGTAACTGGCTGCTATAGCCTTTTAACATGGACTGAAAATCAGCAGCACTTTAGGAATAATACAAGCCTTCAGTACCACATTGGCACTACTGAGGCATGGTGAACAAACAAACAAACAAAAACAACTAAGGTTTAACTGTTAGTATTCCTCAAATTCAACTATGTCCTCAAATTTGTACATAAACTCTCTCAGATATGGCCTAAACATTACAACTTTTGTTATCACTTATTGTGGCCAGCTGACAGAGCCTTTGCACACAGTGCATATGTCTTGACTGTCCTGTAAGGCCTTTCCAACTGTCAAGTTGGAAACATAATTATGCTCTGCTAAAGACTAATGAGCTGCCTTTCTGGATGTGCTCTTTCTTTGCTAGAAGAAATCAATAATTCTTTCTTTGATTCCAATTCAGCGATAGCTCCAGGGTTGAAGGGCAAGTCTGTGGGGATCTGTAAACTCCAGGATCGTACCCCAAGGGCTCCAAGGAGGCTGTGGTTCTGGGAACAAGGCTGGAAACTATCCAAGAAGAAAGCTATGTATGGGTAGAAAGAAATTTTAGTGGTCTATTTCCTGGCTCTGTTCTGTATACTTCTGATTTTATCCAGGATATGTTATTTTCTCACACTTTTATAAGAGGAGAATGATAAGCAATATGGAATTTTTCTAATACAAATACAACATTGCTGTTTTTCTAAATATTTTATGTATAGTTCAACCTTAATTAAGATGTTATGTACAACTGTCACATAAATGCAAAGATGAGAATTGTCAGTGAAATTTTACACATTCATATTTCCAGCTTAAATTGTGTTTTTTATTAGGTAGGTGACATTAGATTGAGTACCTACTCTGAGCCTCCTCCCTTAGCCTGTAATGGGGAGATAGCATTAGTAAGCATCAGAGGATTTTTGTGCAAAATTAAGATAATTATATAAAGCACATAAACACACTAGCACTTGTAAAACTTTAAACAATATGAGTACTAGTTATTGATTTATCTTTTCCATTTCTGTCAACTAAAAGTAAAAGTATATTGTGCTGATTGTTTTTATCAAATTGATACGAACTAGTATCATATGAGAGGAAGGAACCTCAATTGAGAAAATGCCTTCATAACACTGGGCTATAGACAAATCTTTAACACATTTTCTTAATTCATGATTAATAGGAGAAGGTTCATTGGGTTGGACACCCCTGGTTTGGTAGCTTTACATACTATAATAAAGCAAGAGGATCAACCTATGAGGAATGAGACAGTCCTTAGCACTCCTCCATGTCCTCTGCATCAACTGCTGCCTCCAGGTTTCTTCCCTGTTTGAGTTCCTGCCCTGACTTACTTGGATGATAAACTGTGAAATGGAAGTATAAGACAAAAATACTTTCATCCCCAACTTGCATTGGTGATGGTGTTTTCTCACAACAATAGTAACCCTAGCGGATACACATATACAGACAGAAAGACAACTGGAGAAGAACACAATCCTTAAGTAAGCCATTGCATTTACTGCATTAGTAACTTAGCTGGGTAGTTACCCTGAAATCTATAATAAATCTGAGGAAGAGATGATGGAAGTGAGACAACTTCAGCCTGGTTGTCTACAAGAATCCTCACAATACAATCTCTACTTAATTATAGCCTCTTCCATAAGCTGAATATACTTAGCCATTACCATTACCACAACAGAAGAAGAAAACAAAATATCTGTATGGTTCCACCTGAATTATTTGAAAAGACACCATTCCCAGAAAAGTCTAATATTCCAAAACAAGTTTTTTTTGTTGTTGTTGGTTTTTTTTTTGTTTTTTTGTTTTTTTGTTTTTTTTTTTTACCGGCTTTAAGATCTTTCTTTCTTTTTTTATTTTCTAAATTCTTTGTTTACATTCCAAAACGCATTCCCCTTTCCCAGTTGCCCCCTCCCCATATGTCCCATAAGCCTTCTCTACACCCATACTCCAATCACCTCCCTCCTTTTTCTCTGTCCTGGTACTCCCCTACAATGCTGGATCAGGGCTTTCCAGGATCAGGGCCCTCTCCTTACTTCTTCATGGGAGTCATTTGATATGCTACTTGTGTCTTGGGTATTCAGAGCTTCTGGGCTAGTTAATATCCACTTATCAGTGATTGCATTCCATGTATATTCTTTTGTGATTGGGTTACCTCACTTAGGATGATATTTTCCAGTTCCAACCATTTGCCTACGAATTTCATGAATTCATTGTTTTTAATTGGTGAGTAGTATTCCATTGTGTAAATATACCACATTTTCTGTATCCATTCCTCCATTGAGGGACATCTGGGTTCTTTCCAGCTTCTGGCTATTATAAATAAGGCTGCTGTGAACATAGTGGAGCATGTGTCCTTATTGCATGCCAGGGAATCCTTTGGGTATATGCCCAGGAGAGGTAAAGCAGGGTCCTCCGGTAGTGTCACTTTCAGTTTTCTGAGGAACCTCCAGACTGATTTCCAGAGTGGTTGTACCTTCTTACAATCCCACCAACAGTGAAGGAGTGTTCCTCTTTCTCCACATCCTCGCCAACACCTGCTGTCTCCTGAGTTTTTGACCTTAGCCATTCTGACTGGTATAAGGTGAAATCTTAGGGTTGTTTTGATTTGCATTTCCCTAATGACTAACGATGATGAGCATTTCTGAAGGGGCTTCTCAGCCATCCGAATTTCTTCAGGTGAAGAATTTCTAAATTCTTTGTTTAGATCTGTACCCCATTTTTTAATATGGTCATTTGGTTTTCTGGAGTCTCACTTCTTGAGTACTTTGGATATATTGGATATTAGCCCTCTATCAGATGTAGGGTTGGTGAAGATCTTTTCCCAATTTGTTGGTTGCCGATTTGTCCTTTTGAAAAGATATGAAGTGAGAGGGCAGCCTTGTCTAATCTCTGATTTTAGTCGGAGTGCTTCAAGTTTCTTTCCATCTAGTTTGATGTTGGCTACCGGCTTGCTGTATATTGCTTTAGCTATGTTTAGGTATGGGCCTTGAATTCCTGTTCTTTCCAACACTTTAAACATGAAAGGATGCTGAATTTTGTCAAATGCTTTTTCAGCATCTAATGAAATGATCATGTGGTTTTTTTTCTTTGAGTTTCTTTATGTAGTGGATTGCATTGATGGACTTACTTATATTGAACCATCCCTGCATCCCTGGGATGAAGCCTACTTGATCATGGTGAATGATCATTTTGATGTGTTCTTGGATTTGGTTGGCAAGAATTTTATATAGTATTTTTGCATTGATATTCATAAGGGAAATTGGCCTGAAGTTCTCTTTCTTTGTTGGATCTTTGTGTGGTTTTGGTATTAGCATAATTGAGGCTTCGTAGAAAGAATTGGGTAGTGTTCCTTCTGTTTCTATTTTGTGGAATAGTTTGAAGAGTATTGGTGTTAAGTCTTCTTTGAAGAACTGATAGAATTCTGCACTGAAACCATCTTTTCCTGTGCTTTTTTTGGTTGGGAGATTTTCTTTTTCTTTTTTTTTTTTATTCGCTATAATTTATTTACATTTCAAATGATTTCCCTTTTCTAGCCCCCCCACTCCCCGAAAGTCCCGTAAGCCCCCTTCTCTTCCCCTGTCCTCCCACCCACCCCTTCCCACTTCCCCGTTCTGGTTTTGCCGAATACTGTTTCACTGAGTCTTTCCAGAACCAGGGGCCACTCCTCCTTTCTTCTTGTACCTCATTTGATGTGTGGATTATGTTTTGGGCATTCCAGTTTTCTAGGTTAATATCCACTTATTAGTGAGTGCATACCATGATTCACCTTTTGAGTCTGGGTTACCTCACTTAGTATGATATTCTCTAGCTCCATCCATTTGCCTAAGAATTTCATGAATTCATTGTTTCTAATGGCTGAATAGTACTCCATTGTGTAGATATACCACATTTTTTGCATCCACTCTTCTGTTGAGGGATACCTGGGTTCTTTCCAGCACCTGGCAATTATAAATAGGGCTGCTATGAACATAGTAGAACATGTATCCTTATTACATGGTGGGGAGTCTTCTGGGTATATGCCCAGGAGTGGTATAGCAGGATCTTCTGGAAGTGAGGTGCCCAGTTTTCGGAGGAACCGCCAGACTGATTTCCAGAGTGGTTGTACCAATTTGCAACCCCACCAGCAGTGGAGGAGTGTTCCTCTTTCTCCACACCCTCTCCAACACCTGCTGTCTCCTGAATTTTTAATCTTAGCCATTCTGACTGGTGTAAGATGAAATCTTAGGGTTGTTTTGATTTGCATTTCCCTAATGACTAATGAAGTTGAGCATTTTTTAAGATGCTTCTCTGCCATCCGAAGTTCTTCAGGTGAGAATTCTTTGTTTAACTCTGTACCCCATTTTTTAATAGGGTTGTTTGGTTTTCTGGAGTCTAACTTCTTGAGTTCTTTATATATATTGGATATTAGCCCTCTATCTGATGTAGGATTGGTGAAGATCTTTTGGCTGGGAGATTTTCTATGACCCCTTTCATCTCTTTAGGGGTTACGGGACTGTTTAGATGGTCTATTTGATCCTGATTTAATTTTGGTTTTTGATATCTGTCCAGAAAACTAGCCATTTCCTCCATATTCTCCAGTTGTGTTGAGTAAGGCTTTTGTAGTAGGATCTAATGATTTTTTTTTTAATTTCCTCTGTTTCTGTTGTTATATCTCCCTTTTCATTTCTAATTTTGTTAATCTGGATATTGTCTCTGTGCTCTTTGGTTAGTCTGGCTAAGGGTTTATCTTGTTGATTTTCTCAAAGGACCAGCTCCTGGTTTTGTTGATTCTTTGTATGGTTCTCTTTGTTTCCACTTGATTGATTTCAGCCCTGAGTTTGATGATTTCCTGTCTTCTACTCCTCCTGGGCGAATTAGTTTCTTCTTGTCCCAGGGCTTTCAGGTGTGTCTTTAAGCTGCTAGTGTATGCTCTCTCCATTTTCTTTTTGGAGGCACTCAGGGCTATGAGTTTTCCTCTTAACAATGCTTTCGTTGTGTCCCATGGATTTGGGTATGTTGTGTCTTTATTTTCACTAAATTATAAAAAGCCTTTGATTTCTTTCTGTATTTCTTCCTTTACCAAGGTATCTTTGAGTAAAGTATTGTTCAGTTTCCATTTGTATGTAGGCTTTCTGTTGATTTTGTTGCTATTGATGACCACTTATACTCCATAGTGATCTGATAGGAAGCATGGGATTATTTCAATCTTCTTATATTTGTTGAGGTCTGTCTTGTGACCAATTATATGATCGATTTTGGAGACGGTCCCATGAGGTGCTGAGAAAAAGGTATATTCTTTTGCTTTAGGATGAAATGTTTATATATATATATATAAACATTTATATATATATAAACATTTATATATATATATAAACATTTATATATATATAAACTCTAATTGATCCAAAGCTTCAATTAGTTTCACTGTGTCCCTGTTTAGTTTCTGCTTTCTTGATCGGTCCATTGAGGAGAGTGGAGTGTTGAAATCACCCACAATTACTGTGTTAGGTGCAATGTGTGCTTTGAGCTTTAGTAAAGTTTCCTTTATGAACAAGGGTGCTTTTGCATTTGGAGCATAGATGTTCATGACTGAGAGCTCTTCTTGGTGTATTTTTCCTTTGACCAGCAAGAAATGTCCCTCAGTGTCTCTTTTGATGACTTTAGGTTGAAAGTCAATTTTATCTGATATTAGAGTGGCTACTCCAGCTTGTTTCCTGAGACCATTTGCTTGTAAAATTGTCTTCCAGCCTTTTACTCTAAGATAGTGTTTGTCTTTGACACTGAGGTGTGATTGCTGTATGCAGCAAAATGTAGGGTCCTGTGTTTACGTATCCAGTAAGTTAGTCTATGTCTTTTTATTGGGGCATTGAGTCCATTGATGTTAAGAGATATTAAGGAATAGTGATTATTACTTCCTGTCATTTTTGATGTTATTTTTAAAATTTGATTGGTTAACTTCTTTTGGGTTTGATGAAAGAAGGTTACTATCTTGCTTTTTCCAGGGTGAAGTTTCCCTCCTTGTATTGGTGTTTTCCTCCTATTATCCTTTGTAGGGCTGGGTTTGTGGATAGATATTGGGTAAACTTGATTTTGTCATGGAATATCTTACTTTCTCCATCTATGGTGATTGAGAGTTTTGCTGGGTATAGTAGTTTTGGCTGGCATCTGTGTTCTCTTAGAGTCTGCATGAGGTCTGCCCAGGATCTTCTAGCTTTCATAGTCTCAGGTGAGAAGTCTGGTGTGATTCTGATAGGTCTTCCTTTATATGTTACTTGGCCTTTTTCTCTTACTGCCTTTAATATTCTTTCTTTGTTTAGTATATTTTGGGTTTTGATTAATCTGTGACAGGAGATATTTCTGTTCTGGTCCAGTCTGTTTGGAGTTCTGTAGGCTTCTTTTATATTCATGGGCATCTCTCTCTTTAGGTTAGGGAAGTTTTCTTCGATAATTTTACTGAAGATATTTGCTGGCCCTTTCAGTTGTAAATCTTCATTCTCATCTATGCCTATGATCCTCAGGTTTGGCCTTCTCATTGTGTCCTGGATTTCCTGGATGTTTTGGGTAATAAGCTTTTTGCATTTTGCATTTTCTTTGACCATTGAGTCCATGGTTTCTTATCATATCTTCGGCATCTGAGATTCTTTCTTCTATCTCTTGTATTCTGTTGTTGATATTTGCATCTATAGCCCCTGATTTCTTCCCAAGGTTTTCTATCTGCATAGTTGTCTCCCTTTGTGATTTCTTAGTTGTTTCTGCTTCTGTTTTTAGATCCTGGATGGTTTTGCTCAGCTCATTCTCTTGCTTGTTTATGTTTTCCTGTAATTCTTTAAGAGATTTGTGTTTCCTCTTTTATGATCTCAGCCTGTTGACCAAACTTCTCTTGTATTTCTTTAAATAATTTCTGTATTTCCTCCTTATTGGCTTCTCTCTTTTGACCCATATTCTCCTGAATTTCTTTTAATGATTTTTGTGTTTCCCTTGTAAGGGCTTCTAAGTTTTGATCCATTTCCTCCTGAATTTCTGTAAGAGATTTATTTATGTCCTTCATGTGTTCCTATAACTGCATCATGACCAGTGCTTTTACAACCAAATCACTCAGTTTTACATCTACCTGTGATCTTCTCAGCTGTTTTTACCCCACCTGCTGCTACCTTAAAGGTCATGGGCTTCCTTTCCAGCTTCCCATTCCCTTATACCTTGCCATTTTTGCCCCCCCCCTCCTTTTCTCCCTCCCATGCAAGGCCAAGTCCAATATACTGGCCATGTTCAATCTACTACTTTCTCTGCTCTGCACACTTCTAGATGCCCCTGACTATAATCTTCCTCATATCTACAATAAAAATCTTTTCATAAGCCATACCTTGGAGTGGTAATAGTCTCACTTAGTAATCTTGTGCTAAAACTTCTGGATAGGATGTAAATAGATCCCTTTCAAGGTGCTCAGCCTCTCCTAACTGAACCAGCTGCTGATTTGACTCTCCTAAGGTTCGAATGGATTATTTGTTTCTGCTAATTTCTGCTACCCACCATATTTGACTCCAAATTGTAGAGTCTGCCTCTTCAGCCTCTTCTTCCCTCCACTCCTATGCTTCTTCACTGGAATTCTGGTAATTTCTAAGTAGTTCTGGCTACTGATGTCTGCAACACCTTTCTGAGCAACTGTCACATCATGGGAGGTTTCTCTCTTTATCTCTACATGTTCTCATTATCTACTACTTAAAGTGTCATCCCAGGGCTTCATGCTTTGTTTCTGCTAGAAAAATAAAAAACTAAGTGTGCTGGGAGGATCCTATCACCCTACTGGGCCACCATAATTTGGAAAGGGATTCCTCTCTCTGATTTGAGACATTTGTCTCTGACATGTCTCTCAGTCTACTTGAGCTTAGATTAAAATTCTTGTCACCAGGGCACATATGCTTCTTTGCCACATGAGGCATTCTGTCTCTGTTCCCTTCTGCAGATTCCTCACCTCCTCATACAAGCTGCTGTTTAAGACCTACAGGATCCTTAGACCCTCCTGGACCTCTACAATATTAGGATCTTGCCGTGGGTTGAGTTCCTGTTTGCCACTCTTGGCTGGCTTTCCTGTCTCTCAGTTTCCTCTGCTTATTGGAAGACAAGCTGTGGCAGGGTTCCAGTTTCGTTACCATTCTCTTCCTTCTCTAAGTTTTCCTCCTAGTACTCAGAGATTTCACTAAAGCCTCCATATCTTAATGCTTCAGTAGAGCTCAATCTATGAATGGCACACTTGATTTTCAAATTCTCACAGATTATACCAAGTTCTGCCACTGTACAAGTAAATGATCCTAAAATCTCTTCTCCAAGATATTTCTACTTACTATTCTTAAAAATTTCCTATCTCAGGAACTCCACAGGAAGATGAACAGAGTCAACTAATCTGGACCCTTGGGGCTCTCAGAGACTGAACCCTCAACCAAAGAACATACACAGGCTGGACCCAGCTCCCCCACAAATGTAGCAAATGTGTAGTTTGGTCTTCATGTGGGTCCTGAACAATTGGAGCAGGGGCGTATCCCAAAAGCTGTTGCCTGATATGTCTGATATGCTCTTCTAGCTGAGCTGACTTGTCTGGCCTCAGTGGGAAAGGAAGCTCCTAGCCCCACAGAGACTTGATGTCAGGGTAGAGGGATATCGTTCTGCCCCCACCTGCTCAGAGAAGGGGAGGGGGAAGGACAGAGGATTTTGGGAGGGGGTGACCAGGAGCGGGTAGTAAGTTTGATATAAAGTGAATAAGTAAAGGAGTAAAATTAAATTTAAAAAAATCTGATTTCTCTCTCCTCAAAATTCTTTTTTAATTTTTTATTTAATATTTCTTTTATTTACATTTTTAATTTAGTGTTTATTTTTACTGTGCACTTCAGTGCTTTTATTCATTAAATTGTAAAAGTATTTTTTCGACATATTTTTTATTTACATTTCAAATAATTGTACCGATGTCCTCAAGGGTCTTCCCCAGTTTCTTTTCTATTAGCTTCAGAGTGTCTGGACTACTGTTTAAAATCTCTATCTCAGAATTTGTAAGATAGGTATGTTTTAAAAATCTGTAAAATCTGTAACAAAAAAATCAGTTTAAAACTTGCAACAAAATAATGATTTTCTAGTACTCCCATTAAGTTATGATGTGCTCTATTCAGATATAAGAGATCGATGTAGCCCTTAATCTTGTCAGAAGTTTGGTAATTATGAATATATTTAAGTTTATGACAGACAGAATCTCTTGAAGTCTTTAAAAGCTAATCCCACAAGGTCTCAGACAATATAGACACAGCTTCAAGGGACTGATTGGATTGTGATATGATAACCAGTAAGAAAAAACAGTGGACAAAACTGGATACCCTAAGAGTCAAATGACTTATCTAAATCAAGGTAAGTTGTTTCTCATGTCATATGTTTTCATTCCATGGGGGGAAAACCCTCTACCTTCTGGGCTTGAAAACCAGACTGACTCTGCCCAAGTTGCCATGAAGACTACAGAGACCTTAGGGAACTGTTTTGACTACAGGTGAACTCTGTCACTTAAATAATATGACTGCTAGATTATAATGTATTCTTCCTCAGATTTCTGACTACATTGAAAGCTAAGTTAACTGTAGCTTGACAGCTAGGAAACAGGCCTAACTCCTTACCTAAACTCATCTCTGGTGACTAGTTCAGATGTAATCTTTCAGAGATGTAATCTTTTACTTCCTTACCTAAACTCAGTTTCCATCAATTAAATGATTCATATTTCCTCTTCTTGATATGACACTGTCCAAACACTATTTGATTTCTTATGAATTTGCCTAACTCTAATGAAACATTTCACTATATGATCCAACTATATAATCACAAATTCTTGTTCCTTCTAACCCACAGAAAGCTAATCTTTTTTTTTTTTTTTTTTTTTTTTTTTTTTTTTATTTGATATAATTTATTTACATTTCAAATGATTTCCCCTTTTCTAGCCCCCCCCCACTCCCCGAAAGTCCCGTAAGCCCCCTTCTCTTCCCCTGTCCTCCCTCCCACCCCTTCCCAGTTCCCCGTTCTGGTTTTGCCAAATACTGTTTCACTGAGTCTTTCCAGAACCAGGGACCACTCCTGCTTTCTTCTTGTATCTCATTTGATGTGTGGATTATGTTTTGGGTATTCCAGTTTTCTAGGTTAATAACCACTTATTAGTGAGTGCATACCATGATTCACCTTTTGAGTCTGGGTTACCTCACTTAGTATGATGATCTCTAGCTCCATCCATTTGCCTAAGAATTTCATGAATTCATTGTTTCTAATGGCTGAATAGTACTCCATTGTGTAGATATACCACATTTTTTGTATCCACTCTTCTGTTGAGGGATACCTGGGTTCTTTCCAGCATCTGGCAATTATAAATAGGGCTGCTATGAACATAGTAGAGCATGTATCCTTATTACATGGTGGGGAATCCTCTGGGTATATGCCCAGGAGTGGTATAGCAGGATCTTCTGGAAGTGAGGTGCCCAGTTTTCGGAGGAACCGCCAGACTGCTTTCCAGAGTGGTTGTACCAATTTGCAACCCCACCAGCAGTGGAGGAGTGTTCCTCTTTCTCCGCACCCTCTCCAACACCTGCTGTCTCCTGAATTTTTAATCTTAGCCATTCTGACTGGTGTAAGATGAAATCTTAGGGTTGTTTTGATTTGCATTTCCCTAATGACTAATGAAGTGGAGCATTTTTTAAGATGCTTCTCCGCCATCCGAAGTTCTTCAGGTGAGAATTCTTTGTTTAACTCTGTACCCCATTTTTTAATAGGGTTGTTCGGTTTTCTGGAGTCTAACTTCTTGAGTTCTTTATATATATTGGATATTAGCCCTCTATCTGATGTAGGATTGGTGAAGATCTTTTCCCAATTTGTTGGTTGCCGATCTGTCCTCTTGACGGTGTCCTTTGCCTTACAGAAACTCTGTAACCTTATGAGGTCCCATTTGTCAATTCTTGCTCTTAGAGCATACGCTATTGGTGTTCTGTTCAGAAACTTTCTCCCTGTACCGATGTCCTCAAGGGTCTTCCCCAGTTTCTTTTCTATTAGCTTCAGAGTGTCTGGCTTTATGTGGAGGTCCTTGATCCATTTGGATTTGAGCTTAGTACAAGGAGACAAGGATGGATCAATTCGCATTCTTCTGCATGCTGACCTCCAGTTGAACCAGCACCATTTGTTGAAAAGGCTATCTTTTTTCCATTGGATGTTTTCAGCCTCTTTGTCGAGGATCAAGTGGCCATAGGTGTGTGGGTTCATTTCTGGATCTTCAATCCTGTTCCATTGATCCTCCTGCCTGTCACTGTACCAATACCATGCAGTTTTTAACACTATTGCTCTGTAGTATTGCTTGAGGTCAGGGATACTGATTCCCCCAGATTTTCTTTTGTTGCTGAGAATAGTTTTAGCTATCCTGGGTTTTTTGTTGTTCCAGATGAATTTGATAATTGCTCTTTCTAACTCTGTGAAGAATTGAGTTGGGATTTTGATGGGTATTGCATTGAATCTGTATAGTGCTTTAGGCAAAATGGCCATTTTAACTATATTGATTCTACCGATCCATGAGCATGGGAGGTTTTCCCATTTTTTGAGGTCTTCTTCCATTTCCTTCTTCAGAGTCTTGAAGTTCTTGCCATACAGATCTTTCGCATGTTTGGTAAGAGTCACCCCAAGATACTTTATACTGTTTGTGGCTATTGTGAAGGGGGTCATTTCCCTAATTTCTTTCTCAGCCTGCTTATCCTTTGAGTATAGGAAGGCCACTGATTTGCTTGAGTTGATTTTGTAACCTGCCACTTTGCTGAAGTTGTTTATCAGCTGTAGGAGCTCTCTAGTGGAGTTCTTTGGGTCACTTAGGTAGACGATCATGTCGTCTGCAAATAATGATAGTTTGACTTCCTCCTTTCCAATTTGTATCCCTTTGACCTCCTTATGTTGTCGAATTGCCCGAGCTAGTACCTCAAGTACAATATTGAAAAGATAAGGAGAAAGGGGGCAGCCTTGTCTGGTCCCTGATTTCAGTGGGATTGCTTCAAGTTTCTCTCCGTTTAGTTTGATGCTGGCTACCGGTTTGCTGTATATTGCTTTTACTATGTTTAGGTATGGGCCTTGAATTCCTGTTCTCTCCAAGACTTTAAGCATGAAAGGATGCTGAATTTTGTCAAATGCTTTTTCAGCATCCAATGAAATGACCATATGATTTTGTTCTTTGAGTTTGTTTATGTAGTGGATTGTATTGATGGATTTCCGTATATTGAACCAACCCTGCATTCCCGGGATAAAGCCTACTTGATCATGGTGGATGATCGTTTTGATGTGTTCTTGGATTCGGTTGGCAAGAATTTTGTTGAGTATTTTTGCATCGATGTTCATAAGGGAAATTGGTCTGAAGTTCTCTTTCTTTGTTGGATCTTTGTGTGGCTTTGGTATCAGCGTAATTGTGGCTTCGTAGAAGGAATTGGGTAGTGTTCCTTCTGTTTCTATTTTGTGGAATAGTTTGAAGAGTATTGGTGTTAACTCTTCTTTGAAGGTCTGGTAGAATTCTGCACTGAAACCATCTGGTCCTGTGCTTTTTTTGGTTGGAAGACTTTCTATGACTCCTTCTATTTCTTTAGGCTTTATGGGACTGTTTAGATGGTCTAGTTGGTCCTGATTTAATTTTGGTATTTGGTATCTGTCAAGGAAATTGTCCATTTCCTCCAGATTCTCCAGTTGTGTTGAGTACAGGCTCTTGTAGTAGGATCTGATGATTTTTTGGATTTCCTCAGTTTCCGTTGTTATGTCTCCCTTTTCATTTCTAAGTTTGTTAATTTGGATACTTTCTCTGTGCCCTTTGGTCAGTCTGGCTAAGGGTTTATCTATCTTGTTGATTTTCTCAAAGAACCAGCTCCTAGTTTTGTTGATTTTTTGTATGGTTCTCTTTGTTTCTACTTGATTGATTTCGGCCCTGAGTTTGATGATTTCCTGCCTTCTACTCCTCCTGGGTGAAATAGCTTCTTTTTGTTCTAGGGCTTTCAGGTGTGTCATTAAGTTGGTAATGTATGCTCTCTCCATTTTCTTTTTGGAGGCACTCAGGGCTATGAGTTTTCCTCTTAGCACTGCTTTCATTGTGTCCCATAGATTTGGGTATGTTGTGTTTTCATTTTCATTGTGTTCTAAAAAGTCTTTAATTTCTTTCTTTATTTCTTCCTTGACCAAGGTGTCATTGAGTAGAGTATTGTTCAATCTCCACGTGTTTGTGGGTTTTCTGTTGTTTCTGTTGCTATTGAAGACCACTTTTATTCCATAGTGATCAGATAGGAGGCATGGGATTAGTTCTATCTTTTTATATTTGTTGAGGTCTGTCTTGTGACCAATTATATGGTCGATTTTGGAGAAGGTACCATGAGGTGCTGAAAAAAAGGTATATTCTTTTGTTTTAGGATAGAATGTTCTATATATATCAGTTAAATCTAATTGGTCCAAAGCTTCAATTAGTTTCATTGTGTCCTTGTTTAGTTTCTGTTTTCCTGATCGGTCCATTGAGGAAAGTGCAGTGTTGAAGTCACCAACAATTATTGTGTTAGGTGCAATGTGTGCTTTGAGTTTTAATAAAGTTTCTTTTATGAAAGAGGGTGCCCTTGCATTTGGAGCATAGATGTTCAGGATTGAGAGTTCTTCTTGTTGTATTTTTCCTTTGACCAGCAAGAAGTGTCCCTCAGAGTCTCTTTTGATGACTTTGGGTTGAAAGTCAATTTTATCTGATATTAAAATGGCTACTCCAGCTTGTTTCCTGAGACCATTTGCTTGTAAAATTGTCTTCCAGCCTTTTACTCTAAGGTAGTGTTTGTCTTTGACCCTTAGGTGTGTTTCCTGTAAGCAGCAAAATGTAGGGTCCTGTTTACGTATCCAGTCAGTTAGTCTGTGTCTTTTTATTGGGGCATTGAGTCCATTGATGTTAAGAGATATTAAGGAATAGTGATTGTTACTTCCTATCATTTTTGACGTTATTTTTTAAATTTGATTGCTTAACTTATTTGGGTTTGATGAAAGGTTACTATCTTGCTTTTTTCAGGGTGGAGTTTCCCTCCTTGTATTGGTGTTGTCCTCCTATTATCCTTTTTAGGGCTGGGTTTGTGGATAGATATTGGGTGAACTTGGTTTTGTCGTGAAATATCTTAGTTTCTCCATCTATGGTGATTGAGAGTTTTGCTGGATATAGTAGTTTTGGTTGGCATTTGTGTTCTCTTAGAGTCTGCATGAGATCTGCCCAGGACCTTCTAGCCTTCATAGTCTCAGGTGAAAAGTCTGCTGTGATTCTGATAGGTCTTCCTTTATATGTTACTTGGCCTTTTTCTCTTACTGCCTTTAGTATTCTTTCTTTGTTTAGAACATTTGGTGTTTTGATTATTATGTGACGGGAAGTATTTCTGTTCTGGTCCAGTCTGTTTGGAGTTCTGTAGGCTTCTTGTATATTCATGGGCATCTCTCTCTTTAGGTTAGGGAAGTTTTCTTCCATAATTTTATTGAAGATATTTGCTGGCCCTTTAAGTTGTAAATCTTCACTCTCATCTATGCCTATAATCCTTAGGTTTGGTCTTCTCATTGTGTCCTGGATTTCCTGGATATTTTGGGTTACAAGCTTTTTGCACTTTGCATTTTCTTTAACTGTTGAGTCCATGGTTTCTATGGAATCTTCAGCATCTGAGATTCTTTCTTCTATCTCTTGTATTCTGTTGTTGATATTTGCATCTCTGTCCCCTGATTTCTTCCCAAGGCTTTCTATCTCCAAAGTTGTCTCCCTTTGAGTTTTCTTAGTTGTTTCTACTTCTGATTTTAGATCCTGGATGGTTTTGCTTAGCTCCTTCCCTTGCATGTTTGTGTTTTCCTGTAATTCTTTAAGAGATTTTTGTGTTTCCTCTTTCATGAGCTCAGCCTGTTGACCAAAGTTCTCCTGTATTTCTTTAAGAGATTTTTGTGTTTCGTCTTTCATGACCTCAGCCTGTTGAGCAAAGTTCTCCTGTATTTCTTTAAGTGTTTTTTGCATTTCCTCCTTGTTGGCTTTTGTATTCTCCTGGATTTCTTTCAATGATTTTTGTGTTTCCCTTGCAAGGGCTTCTAACTTTTGATCCATTTTCTCCTCAATGACCTTCATGTGTTCCTGTACCAGCATCATGACCAGTGATTTTAAATCCAAATCTTGTTTTACTGGTGTGATGGGGTATCCAGGACTTGCTGGTAGAGGAGAATTTGGTTCAGATGTTGCCATATTGCCTTGATTTCTGTTAGTGACGTTTCTGCGTTTGCCTTTTGCCATCTAGCTCTCACTGGTGTTACTTGGTCTTGTCAGTGCTGGACTCACCAGTGCAAGCTGCCCCTTCCCCGTTGGCCTCTGGTGCACAGCTTACTCTCTGCACTGCCTATAGACAGGGTGCTGTTTTCCAGGCTGTTCAGATCCCAAAGCAGGCACCTGAAGGCTCCCGCTGGGGCCCGCAGGATTTATTGGAGCACACCGACTTTTCCCAGCTGGCCGCCCGGAAGCCCCCACTAGCCTCTTGAGGGACCTGGAGATGTGGCGGCCACCCAGGCTGATCTGAAGCGGAGAGATTTGAGCTGGGGGCTTCTGCCTGAGGCCTTGCCCCAGATTGTGTCTGTGGACCAGGTGGAACCCGTGTGCACCCCCAGGGAGCTCCGAAGGTGAATGTTGCTGTGACCTCCCCTGTGCTCCGCTCACTCCGCTGGGCAGCCGATTTCCCCAACCGGGCTGGCGCACACTAGGTTAGCCTTGTCGCCTGGGCCCTGAGTCCAGGCAAACGCCTGGGAGGCCAAGGTCCGAGCAAAGTTCCCCTAGGGCTATGTCTGTTATTTGGGTCCGCCAGGTGACCCGGATGGCGGGCGTGCGCGTCCGCGCTCCGCGAAAGCACCGGGAGAGTCTGTTGTGCTAATAACCTCCTGGGCTGGTTGACACACAGATGGCCCACCAAGCCGCCCAGTTCTTGGGGTCAGTCCTGTGCCTTTTGGGGCCTAGACCCCCGTTTTGTTAGCCTCAGGCTACGCTTGTTAGCAGTCTCTGCCCTCCCGAGCACTCTGGCTCCTGTAGGCAAAATGGCGGCGCGTGCACCGGCCGGGGCAAAAAAAAAAAAACTCCTGGCTGGGTTGGCGCCCCGATGGCCACTCGAACAGCCCAGGGCCTGGGTGCAGGCCAACGCCCGTCTGGCTCAGACCCCTGCGGTGTTGGGCCTAGGATTATGTTTGTGTACCTCAGTCTGACCGATCTCTGGAGCCCGGGATCAAGATGGCGGTGAGTCTCTCCTGACTGGCGGGCAGCCGAGTTCTGAAGTGGCTTCCGTGCAGCGAAAGGCTCCGCAGAACCGCAGTTGCTTGCCGCCCGGCTGGTCAGCGAAGGTCAGTGGTCGTGGGCGCAGGGCCTAACTGGACCCTGTGTCGCCTTGGTTCCACTGCTGATGGCCCTTCAGCTGGAGCAGCCACTGCTACCGCCGCCGCCGCCGTAATGTTTCTTTATTCCAGAAAGCTAATCTTAAAGAATGTTCATGTTATTAACTCATGTTATCTGTTTTTTAAAGTTATAAGCTACAGGAAACCCACTCTGATCGACCACTCATGGACCAAAAAGACTCTACCAAGTGTGTGTACTTCAGCATCTTGTCAAGTCCAGACAATTACTACATCTAGGACAGCTCCAGAAAAGCAACCTCCACAGATGCAACCGGTGCAAGTTTGCAAGGATGAAGCCTCATTCTTCCACAGACACAGATGCTTCTATTGGGCCTATTCCTTCTGACCTATCCTCAGATGGTTCCACAGACCCTGAACAACAAGAAAACAGGAAATTCTCCTAAGACCAGCCCAACATCTCCATACTCATTTTCGATGGTTCCCTAGAGATGCGTCATTCCAATGCTAGCAGGAAGTAGTTAAAGATCGTGATGACACTCTCCCTGCTCCACCATTGCAGCTTTCTAAGTTTTTCCTTTTAAATTAAGCCAAAATGGGGGAACATTACTATTCTGTCTAAACTCCAGCCTACAGTTACCTAGCAACAGCCAGGTATGCCCCACCCTACAATTACCTAGCAACAGCCAGGCGTGCCGGACACAATTTAAAAGGGTCTGTTTGCCCCTTCCTCTCTCTCTTGCTCCCTTGTTCCTGCTCATGCCTTCCTGCTCCTGGTCTGTCCTCTTGTCCCTTCCCTACCTCCCTCTGCATGCTCATGGCTGGCTTCTACTTCTCTACTTCTCTTCTTCTCTACTTCTCTTCTCTTTTCTCTCACTCTCTTTCTCTGCCTCTACTACCCTTTTAACTCCCCTCCTCATGCCCTGAATAAACTCTATTCTATACTATACCATCATGTGTCTGGTCCCTCAAGGGGAGGAATGCCTCCGTGTGGGCCCTCCGAGGCACCCCCTTCCCCCATACCTGACTATATCTCCATAGAACATATCCCTCCTCTCTTTATCTTTTTATAAACACATCACTAAGGTTATAAAGGTCTATTCAGCATGGCAGAAATTGACGTAGAGGTGTACATCCAACCTTGTATGTCTTTTCAACTATATTCAACACCAGGATTCTAGAAATTTTAAACAAGGAACAGTATATGTTTGATAAATAAGGTATGTTTGATAAATAATGTTTATAAATTCCCAAGGTCTCCTCGGGTAAGCAGAAACTGATATATATATATATATATATATATATATATATATATATATATAATATATATATATATATATATATAAAACCACTTTGTCTTTGCTAACTTTATATTAAGATGTAGCTATTTGGAAAAACTGAGTCATACAAAGAACTTCTATAAAAATACGCTATAAAAGGATCAGAAAAGTAAGGTTCCCAATCTATCTATGGACTATATTTACAGTGGAAAGCTTTATTTAATTCCAAAAGATCTTCAATTATAGCCTTAATTCATTTTTAAGGCTCAGCTTGACAGAGATAAAACTATAAAATTCTAATCTTATAAAAGTTACTTGATGTGTAAACTGTTTAAGATATTTAAGACATGTAAGTTACCTTATAGATGATCAAATTCGTTAATATGATCACAACTCTTCTTTAATTATGCAAAGAATGAGTGTAATTCATATACAAAGACAAAATTTATTTATCCTTCTGTATGTTTCCAAGCTTACATCTGAAGTAAGTAACTTAACACAAGTAAAGTTTGTTTAACATTGGGTATAATTAATACTTGGTACTCAAAACTTCTCAAAGATCTGCTGAATATTGCATTTAAAGTATTTAATGAAAAAAGCTTCTTGTGATAGACAAATGCCAGTTCCTAGGGGCCCTAAGAAGACAGGGCACAAATGAACTCCATTGGGGACCTGCTCAAAATGTGGCAAAGCGACTGCTAGGCAAAGGACTACACCATTCCTTGCCCACCACCCCCTTGCCCAAACTGTGAACATTGTTCGGTTGAATGCTCTACTCTGTCTGGCCAAAAGCAGATTCCAAATACATTATCTTTTGGATCCTCTGGATCTGACAGCTGTAGGCTAATGTTGCCCTGTGTGTCAGCCAAAGATTGATGACTTCTCCTCCCAAACCATCAAACCCACCATGGAGGTACCTAGGGTAAGGATACAGGTAGCAGGTAAGTCTCTGTCATTTTAGTTGACAGAGCAGTCATTTGGATTACACTTCTTGCTCTAACTTACCCTTCACAGATCACTGTAGACTTTGGAGAATAACTGAATTTTTTTTCTTTTTTTTTTAAAGTTTTTTTTATTCGATATATTTTTTATTTACATTTCAAATGATTTCCCCTTTTCTAGCCCCCCACTCCCCGAAAGTCCCGTAAGCCCCCTTCTCTCCCCCAGTCCTCCCACCCACCCCTTCCCACTTCCCCGTTCTGGTTTTGCCAAATACTGCTTCACTGAGTCTTTCCAGAACAAGGGGCCACTCCTCCTTTCTTCTTGTACCTCATTTGATGTATGGATTATGTTTTGGGTATTCCAGTTTTCTAGGTTAATATCCACTTATTAGTGAGTGCATACCATGATTCACCTTTTGAGTCTGGGTTACCTCACTTAGTATGATGTTCTCTAGCTCCATCCATTTGCCTAAGAATTTCATGAATTCATTGTTTCTAATGGCTGAATAGTACTCCATTGTGTAGATATACCACATTTTTTGTATCCACTCTTCTGTTGAGGGATACCTGGGTTCTTTCCAGCACCTGGCAATTATAAATAGGGCTGCTATGAACATAGTAGAGCATGTATCCTTATTACATGGTGGGGAATCCTCTGGGTATATGCCCAGGAGTGGTATAGCAGGATCTTCTGGAAGTGAGGGTACCCAGTTTTCGGAGGAACCGCCAGACTGATTTCCAGAGTGGTTGTACCAATTTGCAACCCCACCAGCAGTGGAGGAGCGTTCCTCTTTCTCCATACCCTCTTCAACACCTGCTGTCTCCTGAATTTTTAATCTTAGCCATTCTGACTGGTGTAAGGTGAAATCTCAGGGTTGTTTTGATTTGCATTTCCTTAATGACTAATGAAGTTGAGCATTTTTTAAGATGCTTCTCCGCCATCTGAAGCTCTTCAGGTGAGAATTCTTTGTTTAACTCTGTACCCAATTTTTAAATATATATATGACTCCTGGAGTGGGGGTCTAGAAAAGGGGAAATCATTTGAAATGTAAATAAAAAAATATATCGAATAAAAAAAAGACTTGAAAAAAAAACACTATGCATACAGAGCAAAGAAAGTATGTTAAATGCTGTAAGAGAAACACACACACACACACACACACACACATGAGGCTAAGAAAAAGCCATCAGATTAAGAACTTAATTCTCAGTGGAGTGTTTGAAAATCAGAAGAGTCTAGAACACTGCATTCCAAATCCTAAAGAACTGTGACAGCCAGCATAGACTAGTATGCCCAGCAAAATTTTGGGGCATAGTTAAAGGACAAAGGCAAAACTTTCCACAGTATAAACAGTCTAAAGTAATATATCCAAATAGACTACGCCTAAAGAAAACATAAGAAGCAACATCTTCAGGTGAAGAGAGGCATGAGCATAGCCAAGTGACCACGAGAAGAAACACAAAGTCATAATAACTAATAGACAAAGGACCACCAAAACCAAAAGAGCCACCACTAAAAACAACTCAATGACTATAATTAACATACATTTTAGACTAATATCTTTAAATATTGGCCTCCATTTTCTAGTCAAAATGCAGAGGCTGACTGAATGAGTCAAGAAATAAACTACATATTTTATATCAACGAAAACCACCAGATCTTTAAAAATAGGCACTATCTTACACTAAAGGGATTGATGAAATAAGAATTCTTTAATCAAATGTGACCACAAAGCAAATAGGTGTCACTATATTAATATCTGACAAAATTAAATTAACTTTGAATCAAAACTAATCAGAAGAGATGATATGTGACCTTCCTTTCTAATAAGGGGAACAGTTATCTGAGAAGACATTAATATCCTAAACATATATGAAACAAACTCTGGTGCACAGAATTTCATAAAAGATTGTATTATCAGACTTAAAGACAAAGATTAATATCAACTCACTAATAGTCAATTATTTTAGTACTTGACTGTTTCAAGAGACAGGTCATCTGGACAAAATGTAAACAGAAAAACATCAGGATTAATTGACATCATATATCAAATGGGCTTAGCAGATATGTACAGAATAATCTGCAGGGGTGCTAAGGACACATCTTAAACTCTCTAGCACATGGAACTTTCTCTAAGATAGATCAAACCCTGGGACTCAAAACAAATATTTACAAATTTAAAAATATTGAAATTGCTTCTTGTATACTGTCTGACTACAAGGCAACAAACTTAAAACTGGTAGCAAACTTTCCTCAAGTAATATAATAAACAATTCATGACATGATTAAACAATTCATTACTCAATGATGGATGGGTAAATTAAAATTAATAAAGAAATAACATTTTTCTAGAACTAAGTGAAAATGAAAATAATACATACAAAAATCCTTGGAACACATTGAAAGCAGTCCTAAAAGAGAAATTTATAGGTATAAGTTACCACATTAAAAATCAGCAAAAGCACAAATAAATGACTCATATATGCAACTCAGAAAGTTGGACAAACAATAACAAACCATATTCAAATCTGGTTGACAACATGAAATAATAAAAATCGAAGCAAAATTTAAAGAAAGAAAAGAATACAAAGATCACAAAAATCCTCAGAGTTGTATTCTTCTTGTTGTTGTTGTTACTTAGAGAAGATAAACACTGATAGACTTTTGGCCCAACTGACCAAAAGAAAAAAAGAAGAGATGGTAGAAATAATTTAATCAGAATTGAACAGAGGATAAATACAACAGACATGAAAAAAATCATAATATTTTAAGCAAATACTTAAAGAACTTGTTCTTCATTAAGCTAGAAAACCAAAAAGAAATAGATGAATTTCCAGATTTAGCCAAACCATCAAAGTTAATCTAAGAAGTCAACAACTTAAAGTCACTCAAACAAATGAGGCAATTAAAATAGTAATACAAATCCTTCCAGATTAAAAAAAAATGTTAAGGTCAGATGGATTCAGAGAATCCATACAGGCCAATATCCTGGAAGAACATAGTCTGATATATTCTCAATAATATATTTACAAAGAGAATACACACACATAACTCTGGCATTGATTTATGCAATACCCATCAAAATCCCAACTCAATTCTTCACAGAGTTAGAAAGAGCAATTATCAAATTCATCTGGAACAACAAAAAACCCAGGATAGCTAAAACTATTCTCAGCAACAAAAGAAAATCTGGGGGAATCAGTATCCCTGACCTCAAGCAATACTACAGAGCAATAGTGTTAAAAACTGCATGGTATTGGTACAGTGACAGGCAGGAGGATCAATGGAACAGGATTGAAGATCCAGAAATGAACCCACACACCTATGGCCACTTGATCCTCGACAAAGAGGCTGAAAACATCCAATGGAAAAAATATAGCCTTTTCAACAAATGGTGCTGGTTCAACTGGAGGTCAGCATGCAGAAGAATGCGAATTGATCCATCCTTGTCTCCTTGTACTAAGCTCAAATCCAAATGGATCAAGGACCTCCACATAAAGCCAGACACTCTGAAGCTAATAGAAAAGAAACTGGGGAAGACCCTTGAGGACATCGGTACAGGGAGAAAGTTTCTGAACAGAACACCAATAGCATATGCTCTAAAAGCAAGAATTGACAAATGGGACCTCATAAAATTACAAAGTTTCTGTAAGGCAAAGGACACCATCAAGAGGACAAATCGGCAACCAACAAATTGGGAAAAGATCTTCACCAATCCTACATCAGATAGAGGGCTAATATCCAATATATATAAAGAACTCAAGAAGTTAGACTCCAGAAAACCAAACAACCCTATTAAAAAATGGGGTACAGAGTTAAACAAAGAATTCTCACCTGAAGAACTTCGGATGGCGGAGAAGCATCTTAAAAAATGTTCAACTTCATTAGTCATTAGGGAAATGCAAATCAAAACAACCCTAAGATTTCATCTTACACCAGTCAGAATGGCTAAGATTAAAAAATCAGGAGACAGCAGGTGTTGGAGAGGGTGTAGAGAAAGTGGAACACTCCTCCACTGCTGGTGGGGTTGCAAATTGGTACAACCACTCTGGAAATCAGTCTGGCGGTTCCTCCGAAAACTGGGCACCTCACTTCCAGAAGATCCTGCTATACCACTCCTGGGAAATAATTTCTTATATTGTAAATCTAACAAACTATATGTTGCTAGTTAGACTTCTAACTGCACTCTAAATACTTACCTTTATGAACGAGTTTACATCTCTTTGTGATAGAAGCTTCTTTTTGTGGTAGAAGGCCATTACAGAAAGGCATAATTAATTAAAATGCAAAGAACAATTGATCACAGAGTACCCAAACCTAGGTGATATACCTACAGCACAACTCCTTCGGGAAAGAAACAAGAAAGCTTGTGGAAGACAGGTCAGAAAGATTTTAAGTGCCAGAGGACCAGGATGTTTGTTGTGATATTGTATCTCCTAGCAATGCCAAGGAAGTTATATCCATAAAATCTCAATAATGCGGATGCCTAAAGAAGACTTTAACAAGTCCAATGACAGTTGACACCCCCAAAGTGATCAGGAGAAACCTCACAGGGTCTCACACATAGACAAAAATACTAAAAGCAATTAAATGCTACTGAGAAATGGAAAACTAGTGTTTCCCAGGGATGAATACTCTCATTGATTATTCAATGCCAAATGGTCAGTCCTAGAAATTCATAAATTCATGCAACACTGAGCAGAATCAGCAGGCTTCATTTGTATGTTTATTCATTTACGTGTATATGTAGCAACAATGGATAAAGAAGAGGAGAGCATGAATTTAGGGCAGGGTATGCATGGAATTGGTAGCAGGGATAAGAAGGAGGGAAATTTTATCATTATATTTTAATTAATTATAAAAATAAAATGTAGTGTATATATAGACAACAGAGTATTAATTCATAAAGAATAAAATGTGTTATTTGTAGAGAAGTATATGAGTCATTGAGCAAAATAGTGAGACTCAAAAACATCAATATCACATATATTGAATCTATATTGCAATGATTATGCACACATAGACACCACCTGAAAGCGGAAGTGGGATATGTCTGGAAAGAAATAGTAAAAATTGAGGAGTATCAAGAGAGTGGGATTCAGGCGAGAAAGACAAAGATCAAAATTTCTCCCACACAAACTTTAACTATACCTGGACAGATCTGTCAGAAAGGGAACTATTTAGAGAGATAAAAGGGGGACTAGTGTGGAGCTAAATATGAACATAATAAAATGATATACATGCATGAAAATATCATAATGAAATACATTATTTGGTATGCTAGCTAAAACATAAATTTAAGAGGAAACTGAGACCAAAAACCTTACAACTGAGCTAATAAAATGCAGAACCTAGGCTGCATTTTGGCCCTTAAAATACTGATTTAGTTGAAATGGATTTATCACTGTCTTTTTGCAACAGAAACGAAGCTTACTAAAAATAGCAATTGCAAGCTCCTGAACTAGGTGTCAGGTGAACAAGATGGATTTGTTGATTAGAGTCCCTGGACTCTGACGCACGCTACAAAAATATCACTGGGTTTAGAAGTTGAAAACAGTTTGCTAGCCCACTCTCCCCTCCCTCAGATCTGTCTTCTCAGTAAAATCAGTGACTGAACTAAGCTACACCTTAGTGCCCATGTTTGGTTTAGCCCAGACCTAACCAAGGTTCCTAACTTAGGATCTGGTAATCTGAACTGATTTTGGGGTAGCAATCTTAGGATAGATTGCACAGTGGTCATCAGATTATAGGTCTACTGATATTTTTCTATTTTAATAAAGATCACTTCATCTTAAATCAGTATTCTCTAGTGTCCTTAGTTACTTGGTGATCCTACCATTCAAAACATTCATTCACTTTTCACAAATAGAACCTATTTCATGGGAAATAGAAACATACCAGTTCCGTAGATCTAAATGATACTCTTAGAGTTGATTAAGTCTGTTCAAATTGAAGAACCAAGCAAAATTTCTTTGATCTTCTAGAGAACTGGAAAAGTTTTATTCAAATATATCTTTCTATCTCCAGGATTCAAAGTATAAACTATATAACATAGTTTTCTTACTTTCTTAAACTCAGTATCTTGTTCATAAAAACAAGAAACTGAGACTTTAAGTGTGACCTCTCCAAGTCAAATATTTAGTTTTTTAAAATAATGCATTCTTTTACTATATCCACCTAACATTATCTCCTTCTAATTCCTTGTAGTACTCCCACCCCATCTTTCTCCCAGCTACATGTGTTTTTGCTTTATTTATTTTTATTAATTAGCCACTAAATCTAATTAGTGCTGTCCATTTTCACATGGGTGAATGGCCATCTATGGGGCATGAACAACCTACTAGTAGCCACACATGCAAAGGAGAGTGGCTCTTCCTCCCTTAATTGCCATTACCTGCTGGGGTATCTCTGAATCCTCCTTGACCAAAAACTTGGGCGGGATTCCTTGCCTGGCTCTGAGATTTTAATCTAATGACATATTTCTTCTGGGAGCATCATTGCCCATATATTATATTACAAGTTTTGAATTAGTTTTGAAGTAGTGGATTTACATAAGGCTTTTTCATGCATCTCATCTTTAATTTAGACTAATATCCTTCTTAACCCTGTCTTCTTTCCAATATACTCATCTCTAATTAAATCTTTAGCTGTTGAGGTGTGGTCTTTTGCTATGTATTGTCATGCTAAATACTGGCCCCCAAGGCCTGGTTGCTCTCTGGGACAAGATAATCTGCATGTACAAAAGTGATGCTGTATAACCTTGTGTGCCAAGTTATCCCTGATTGGCAAATAAAGATGCCTACAGCCCTGATTTCAGTGGGATTGCTTCAAGTTTCTCTCCATTTAGTTTGATACTGGCTACCGGTTTGCTGTATATTGCTTTTACTATGTTTAGGTATGGGCCTTGAATTCCTGTTCTCTCCAAGACTTTAAGCATGAAGGGATGCTGAATTTTGTCAAATGCTTTTTCAGCATCCAATGAAATGACCATGTGGTTTTGTTCTTTGAGTTTGTTTATGTAGTGGATTGTATTGATGGATTTCCGTATATTGAACCAACCCTGCATTCCTGGGATAAAGCCTACTTGATCATGGTGGATGATCGTTTTGATGTGTTCTTGGATTCGGTTGGCAAGAATTTTATTGAGTATTTTTGCATCGATGTTCATAAGGGAAATTGGTCTGAAGTTCTCTTTCTTTGTTGGATCTTTGTGTGGCTTTGGTATCAGCGTAATTGTGGCTTCGTAGAAGGAATTGGGTAGTGTTCCTTCTGTTTCTATTTTGTGGAATAGTTTGAAGAGTATTGGTGTTAACTCTTCTTTGAAGGTCTGGTAGAATTCTGCACTGAAGCCATCTGGTCCTGTGCTTTTTTTGGTTGGAAGACTTTCTATGACTCCTTCTATTTCTTTAGGCATTATGGGACTGTTTAGATGGTCTAGTTGGTCCTGATTTAATTTTGGTATTTGGTATCTGTCAAGGAAATTGTCCATTTCCTCCAGATTCTCCAGTTGTGTTGAGTATAGGCTCTTGTAGTAGGATCTGATGATTTTTTGGATTTCCTCCGTTTCCGTTGTTATATCTCCCTTTTCATTTCTAAGTTTGTTAATTTGGATACTTTCTCTGTGCCCTTTGGTCATTCTGGCTAAGGGTTTATCTATCTTGTTGATTTTCTCAAAGAACCAGCTCCTGGTATTGTTGATTTTTTGTATGGTTCTCTTTGTTTCTACTTGATTGATTTCGGCCCTGAGTTTGATGATTTCCTGCCTTCTACTCCTCCTGGGCGAAATAGCTTCTTTTTGTTCCAGGGCTTTCAGGTGTGTCATTAAGCTGGTAATGTATGAAGCAATCCCACTGAAATCAGGGACCAGACAAGGCTGCCCCCTTTCTCCTTATCTTTTCAATATTGTACTTGAGGTACTAGCTCGGGCAATTCGACAACATAAGGAGGTCAAAGGGATACAAATTGGAAAGGAAGAAGTCAAACTATCATTATTTGCAGACGACATGATCGTCTACCTAAGTGACCCAAAGAACTCCACTAGAGAACTCCTACAGCTGATAAACAACTTCAGCAAAGTGGCAGGTTATAAAGTCAACTCAAGCAAATCAGTGGCCTTCCTATACTCAAAGGATAAGCAGGCTGAGAAAGAAATTAGGGAAATGACCCCCTTCACAATAGCCACAAACAGTATAAAGTATCTTGGGGTGACTCTCACCAAACATGTGAAAGATCTGTATGACAAGAACTTCAAGACTCTGAAGAAGGAAATGGAAGAAGACCTCAAAAAATGGGAAAACCTCCCATGCTCATGGATCGGCAGAATCAATATAGTTAAAATGGCCATTTTGCCTAAAGCACTATACAGATTCAATGCAATACCCATCAAAATCCCAACTCAATTCTTCACAGAGCTAGAAAGAGCAATTATCAAATTCATCTGGAACAACAAAAAACCCAGGATAGCTAAAACTATTCTCAGCAACAAAAGGAAATCTGGGGGAATCAGTATCCCTGACCTCAAGCAATACTACAGAGCAATAGTGTTAAAAACTGCATGGTATTGGTACAGTGACAGACAGGAGGATCAATGGAACAGGATTGAAGATCCAGAAATGAACCCACACACCTATGGCCACTTGATCCTCGACAAAGAGGCTGAAAACATCCAATGGAAAAAAGATAGCCTTTTCAACAAATGGTGCTGGTTCAACTGGAGGTCAGCATGCAGAAGAATGCGAATTGATCCATCCTTGTCTCCTTGTACTAAGCTCAAATCCAAATGGATCAAGGACCTCCACATAAAGCCAGACACTCTGAAGCTAATAGAAAAAAAACTGGGGAAGACCCTTGAGGACATCGGTACAGGGAGAAAGTTTCTGAACAGAACACCAATAGCGTATGCTCTAAGAGCAAGAATTGACAAATGGGACCTCATAAAATTACAAAGTTTCTGTAAGGCAAAGGACACCATCAAGAGGACAAATCGGCAACCAACAAATTGGGAAAAGATCTTCACCAATCCTACATCAGATAGAGGGCTAATATCCAATATATATAAAGAACTCAAGAAGTTAGACTCCAGAAAACCAAACAACCCTATTAAAAAATGGGGTACAGAGTTAAACAAAGAATTCTCACCTGAAGAACTTCGGATGGCGGAGAAGCATCTTAAAAAATGCTCAACTTCATTAGTCATTAGGGAAATGCAAATCAAAACAACCCTAAGATTTCATCTTACACCAGTCAGAATGGCTAAGATTAAAAATTCAGGAGACAGCAGGTGTTGGAGAGGGTGTGGAGAAAGAGGAACACTCCTCCACTGCTGGTGGGGTTGCAAATTGGTACAACCACTCTGGAAATCAGTCTGGCGGTTCCTCCGAAAACTGGGCACCTTACTTCCAGAAGATCCTGCTATACCACTCCTGGGCATATACCCAGAAGACTCCCCACCATGTAATAAGGATACATGTTCTACTATGTTCATAGCAGCCCTATTTGTAATTGCCAGATGCTGGAAAGAACCCAGGTATCCCTCAACAGAAGAGTGGATGCAAAAAATGTGGTATATCTACACAATGGAGTACTATTCAGCCATTAGAAACAATGAATTCATGAAATTCTTAGGCAAATGGATGGAGCTAGAGAATATCATACTAAGTGAGGTAACCCAGACTCAAAAGGTGAATCATGGTATGCACTCACTAATAAGTGGATATTAACCTAGAAAACTGGAATACCCAAAACATAATCCACACATCAAATGAGGTACAAGAAGAAAAGAGGAGTGGCCCCTGGTTCTGGAAAGACTCAGTGAAACAGTATTCAGCAAAACCAGAACGGGGAAGTGGGAAGGGGTAGGTGGGAGGACAGGGGAAGAGAAGGGGGCTTGCGGGACTTTCGGGGAGTGGGGGGGCTAGAAAAGGGGAAATCATTTGAAATGTAAATAAATTATATCGAATAATAAAAAAAAAAAAAAATAAAAAAAAAAAAAAAAAAAAAAAAAAAAAAAAAGATGCCTACAGCCTATAGTTGGATGTAGATAATTAAGATTTGTGTTTCCTGGTTTGAAGTTGGAGGAAAGACCAAGAAGAGAAGAGAGGAAGGTGAAGAGAGAAGATACCACTGGTGAAGTGACTCAAAAACGGCCATTTGGGCTGGCCAATTGGAGTTAAGAGCTGCCCAGATGAAACATGGCAAATTGTAATATGGGGTTATTGATAGGGAAGTAGATACCATTAGCATACATGGTATATACCTGTCCAGCATTAGTGCTAAGACATAAATATAAAAGTTGTGTCTTTCATCTGTGAACTGAATGATGAAAGGTGGGGTAGAAAGTTTGCTACATTTAATTCAGTATATGCCTCTCTCGTTTAATGTTACTTGTGCTTGGCTATGCTTTCTAGTTTATTTCCTCTATTTGGAAGATCATAAGTTTCCATAGAGATTTTTCATGTGCTTTTCATTTTGGTTAAGTCTTCAACTAATACCTCATTTTCCATTTTCTCTCCCATCTTCTTTTTAAACCTCTCCTCACCCTATTCTCTCTCTCTCTCTCTCTCTCTCTCTCTCTCTCTCTCTCTCTCTCTCTCTCTCTCTCTCTCTCTTTCTCTCTCTCCCCCTCCTCTTTTCCTTCCCTCCCTCCTTCTCCTTTTCCCTCTCCCTCTCTCTGTCTCTTCATTTTGCCTGTATTTTACTAAGCACCTCCTTCAAATTTTTCAGCCACACTGGCCTTATTTCCAGTTTCCTGGCCTTAACTCCAGGTTAAATATAAAACACAAAAGATTTGAAGTTTGGGTCCATATAGGATAAAACATGGAGAATTTGACTTTCTGGATGACTGACTACTGAGTTAGGTATTTTTTCCAGCTCCATTTATTTACCTGTGAATTTCATAATTTCATTTTTCTTTTCAGTTTAGTAATATTCTATTATTCATCTGTCCCAAATTTTCCTTATTAGTTAACCAGCTGAGATTTTTATTGATAACATTACCTAGCTATAGTGGTTTAAATATCAATGAACATGGATTGGACTTGCATGTTTCTTTGTAGTGAAATATAAGGACCTTTGGGTGTATTCCCAGTGATACAGCTGTGTCTTATGGTAATTCTCTTTCTAGTTCTTTGAGAAACCTCCACCCTGATTTCCACACTGACTATACTATTTTATATTCCCACAAATAGTACATAGGAGATCTCCTTTCTCTATATGAATACTAAGATTTTTGTCATTTGCATACCTAATCTTGGCCGTTCTGGCTGTGATGAGATTTGCTATGTATTGTCATGCTAAATACTGGCCCCCAAGGCCTGGTTGCTCTCTGGGACAAGATAATCTGCATGTACAAAAGTGATGCTGTGTAACCTTGTGTGCCAAGTTATCCCTGATTGGCAAATAAAGATGCCTACAGCCTATAGTTGGATGTAGATAGTTAAGATTTGTGTTTCCTGGTTTGGAGTTGGAGATTTGAAGTTCAGGTCCATATAGTATAAAACATGGAGAATTTACTTTTCTGGATGACTGACTACTGAGTTAGGTATTTTTTTCCAGCTCCATTTATTTACCTGTGAATTTCATAATTTCATTTTTCTTTTCAGTTTAGTAATGCTCTATTATTCATCTGTCCCAAATTTTCCTTATCAGTTAACCAGCTGAGATTTTTGTTGATAACATTACCTAGCTATAGTGGTTTAAATATCAATGAACATGGATTGGAAATCATGGAAATCATAAAGAGGTATTGATTGGGTTTCCCTGATAGCTAAGTGTAGTGAAAACTACCATCAGGGTTTACTATCCATTTGTATTTTTTTTTTTGTTTTGAGAACTTTGTCTGATCTACAGACCAATTTTTTCATTTGGTAGAATCAAATATATTTGTGCACCTATGATTATAATCCCATTACTCCCCATGTGTATTCATGTACATGAGTAAATGGATAAATATAGTATTTAATGTATTTAATATTTTCGCACATAGTACAATATAGATGAACCCTGAAACATT
Source organism: Apodemus sylvaticus (assembly GCF_947179515.1). Classification (NCBI taxonomy): domain Eukaryota; kingdom Metazoa; phylum Chordata; class Mammalia; order Rodentia; family Muridae; genus Apodemus; species Apodemus sylvaticus. The sequence continues at coordinate 57,895,120 of NC_067495.1, read as the reverse complement.
ATACTGGGACAAGATAGTTAGAAAACTTAAGCTTTAAGTGAGTTCAGTACCTGAAATGGTCAAAGTCACAAAGATTGATTCTAAGGGTTTCTGAGAAAGAAAAAAAGGAAAGAGGGCATTATTTCATGGATATGAAGTTTCAGCATGGATAGGTGAAAAGGTTTTAGAAAAGAATTGTGGTGGTAGTTGTACAATATGATTATAATTATTATCACTGAATTATGCATTAAAATATGGTCAAATAGTGTGTTTTAATGTATGTTTATCACATTGGCAACTATCTGCAGTAATTTTGAGAAGAAAAATTGTAGAGGAAGAAAGAACAAGTAAGAGGAGAAAATATTCAACAAGAGTTTCTGAAGTTCCTTGATAATAGGATTCAGTAGCATTGTACAGCATCTTGGCTGTTTTATTTAAGATGCATTATAGGAAATTAGATTAAGTTCTAGACAATATACCTTTCCAATAATATTTTCAATAAACATTTGTTAGTGTCTTTCAAGCAGTTCATACCCTTGAGACTTTTTTGGAGTAGAAAGAGAGGCTGGGAATGATAGACAGATAAGCAAGTAATTACAATAGTATCAGGTTTTAACAAGTAAGTGTATGGGGGAATGGAAAGAAATAAATTTTGTGTGCAACGTGGAGAAAGTGTTTTGCTCCAGTGCATTGAAAACAGGCTGGGAATAGAAGAATACACAAGAGCAATTAAAGATAACATCACAGTGATACAGCATTTGCAAGATTAACAGTTACAAAGGTGAAAAAATAATTTTAGACAGAGAATGAGGTGTGAGTGAAAATATTTTAGAGTCAATGAGAAATGCCTATTTAGGAAATTTGCCATAGCTGACAATAGCTGGTTGTAAATATTGGTCTTATAGTTAAAAATGTATGCTTGGCCCAGCTCCTGAAAAGCTTAGATTATATTTAACTTAAAGAGCAGTGAAGCCATTAAAGTTCTCTAAAAGCAATAATTTGGTTGAATATGCATTTCATGAAGATTCCCATAGATTTAATTATTGAGTTTAAATGTCCATAAAATTTATACTAAATAGCACAAAACAAATTAGGGTTCCCCTACCTCTTCTCTTGCCAGTTCTTTCCCACCTTCCTTCACATACAGATTTACTCCCCTTCTGTCTCTCATTAGAAAACAAATGGACTTTTAAGGGATATTAATAATACAAAATATAATATGCAATAATATATAATCATATTAAGCAATAACTAACACAATGAAATTGGACAGAACAAAGAAACAGGAAGAAAAGAACCTATGAAAATACAAAAAGCAGATTCACTCATTCCCACATAAAGGAATCCCAGTAAAACAAGAAAGTGGAAACCAAAACACCAAGGTCCTCATGGTACAGACCCACACAAGCCCTTTGCCTTAGTCTCTGTGAGTTAATATGAGCTTTGGTCATGTTGATACACAGGAGATTGTTTTCTTGGTATCCGCCATCCTCTATGAGTCTCACTTTCTACATCCTCTTCCCCTCTGAGCACTGGGGGATAGACTGAATGGAGATTTCCCTTTTAGTGCTCACTGATGTTATGTTTCTCACTTTCAGAATATGGTCTGGCTCTGGTTCTCTGCATTTACAGAAGGAAGCTTCTCCCATGATGGCCGAGCAAGGCACTGATCTGTGAGTATAGCAGAATGTCAGTTTGTTTGCTTTTCTAGAACAGTAGTATTGGATTTTACCTTAGGGCCCTGAGCTATCTATTCTCAGTTTTGCTTGCCTATTTATCTGACTGCTTATTTGTTTTTGTCAGCTAAGAAGTTCCATGTTGGGAAGTGGGCTTTAAGTCAAATCAGATGCTGGTTGAATACTTCAACAAGATTTATGATAGATACCATTGCCCTAGAATATCTTGTATGCAGAACACCATTGTAAATCAAATGTCTTGTGGCCTGGGTTGGTATTTACAATTCTCTTTTGATAGGATGAAGAATACTTCCTTTTACCAAAGATGTAGAACAAAGGGTTGAAGTCTTTGCATAGACACCAGACCTGTATCTCCAAGTTCAATAAGCTGTGTAAATGTTGTCTTCAGTATTAGGGCCTTTCCATCAGTTTGTGGAGAGCAACGTACAGTCTTAGCAACAATATGGATTGTTTGAGGATTCCCATGGGACCACTTTGGCCAATGACTCAGTTACATGTAAGCCAATTCTGATGCTGGAAGCTTCATTTGGTGACAAGAGATGGATAGTTGGGGCTCTGTCTCCACCATTATTTGAAGATTTCACTTATATTGCTTTAATATATGTATACATTTCTGAAATCTTCTGTTGCATTGGATTTACATGCTACCCTTTAATTACCCTTTAATTTTCAGTATTTATCCCCATATTCCCTTCAGTTTCATTTATGAACCTAGAGGCAAAAATTTTCAGTAAGCCATTTGCAAACAGAATGCAAGAAAGAGCGCATCAAACAGATCATCTACCATGATCAATCAAGAGAGGCAAAGATGGTTCAACATATGTAAATAAATAAATGTAATCTGCCATATAAAAATGAAAGATAAAATCCACATGATTGTTTCATTAGATAAAGAAAAGGCCTTTGACAGACCCCAACATCCCATCAATTAAAAGTACTGAGAGATTTTGGGTGCAAAGGACACACCTAAGCATAATAATGGTAATTTGAAACAAGCTCATGTCCAACATCAACTTAAAAGAGGAGAGTCTCAATGCAATTCCAGTAAAGTCAGGAGCAAGTCAAGGTTATTCACTCTTTCTATATGCATTCAATATAATATTTAAAGGTCTTAGCTAGAGCAATAAGACAGCTGAAGTGTGCTCGCTTCAGCAGCACATATACTAAAATTGGAACTATACAGAGAAGATTAGAATGGCCCCTGCGCAAGGATGACACGCAAATTCATGAAGTGTTCCATATTTTTAAAAGAAACTTTACTAAAGCTCAAAGCACACATTGCACCTAACAATAATTGTGGGGGACTTCAACACTCCACTCTCCTCAATGGACCAATCATGAAAACAGAAACTAAATAGGGACACAGTAAAACTAATTGAAGCTTTGGAGCAATTGGATTTGACTGATATTTATAGAACATTTCACCCTAAAGCAAACGAATATACATTTTCCCAGCACCTCATGGTACCTTCTCCAAAATCAACCATATAATTGGTCACAAGACAGGCAGGCCTCAACAAATATAAGAAGATCAAACTAATCCCATGCCTCCTGTCAGATCACTATGGAGTAATAGTGGTTTTCAATAGCAACAAAAACAGCAGAAAACCCCCATACACATGGAGGCTGAACAATACTCTACTCAATGACACCTTGGCCAAAGAAGAAAGAAATCAGAGACTTTTTAGAATTTAATGAAAATGTAGGCACAACATACCAAAATCTTTGGAAAACAATGAAAGCAGTGCTAAGAGGAAAACTCATAGCCCTGAGTGCCTCCAAAAAGAAAATGGAGAGAGCATACACTAACAGCTTAAGGACACACCTGAAAGCCCTGAAACAAACAAACAAAAAAAAGCCAATTCACCCAGGAGGAGTAGCAGACAGGAAATCATCAAACTCAGGGCTGAAATCAATCAAGTGGAAACAAAGAGAACCATACAAAGAATAAGTGAATCCTGGAGCTGGTTCTTTGAGAAAATCAACAAGATAAACCCTTAGCCAGACTGACCAAAGGGCACAGAGACAGTATCCAAATTAACAAACTTGGAAATGAAAAGAGTGATATAACAACAGAAACTGAGGAAATCCAAAAAATCATCAGATCTTACTACAAAAGCCTATACTCAACACAACTGGAGAATCTGGAGGAAATGGACAATTTCCTAGACAGATACCAAATACCAAAATTAAATCAGAACCAAATAGATCATCTAAACAGTACAATAACCCCTAAAGAAATAGAAGGGGTCATAGAAAGTCTTCCAACCAAAAAAAGCACAGGACCAGATGGTTTCAGTACAGAATTCTATTAGACCTTCAAAGAAGACCTAACACCAATACTCTTCAAACTTTTCCACAAAATAGAAACAGAATTTAACACTACCAAATTCCTTCTACAAAGCCACAATTACGCTGATACCAAAACCACACAAAGATCCAACAAAGAAAGAGAACTTCAGACCAATTTCCGTTATGAACATCGATGCAAAAATACTCAATAAAATTTTGGCAAACTGAATCCAAGAACACATAAAAATGATCATCCACCATGATCAAGTAGGCTTTATCCCAGGGATGCAGGGTTGGTTCAATATACGGAAATCCATCAATGCAATCCACTACATAAACAAACTCAAAAACCACATGGACATTTAATTGGATGCTGAAAAAGCATTTGACAAAATTCAGCATCCTTTCATGCTTAAAGTCTTGGAAAGAACAGGAATTCAAGGCCCATACCTAAACATAGTAAAAGCAATATACAGCAAACCAGTAGCCAGGATCAAACTAAATGGAGAGAAACTTGAAGCAATCCCACTAAAATCAGGGAGTAGACAAGGCTGCCCCCTTTCCCTTATCTTTTCAATATTGTACTTGAGGTACTAGCTTGGGCAATTCGACAACATAAGGAGGTCAAAGGGATACAAATTGGAAAGGAAGAAGTCAAACTATCATCATGTACAGATGATCTACTAGAGAACTCCTACAGCTGATAAACAACTTCAGCAATGTGGCAGGATATAAAATCAACTAAAGCAAATCAGTAGCCTTCCTATACTCAAAGGATAAACAGGCTGAGAAAGAAATTAGGGAAATGACCCCCTTCACAATAGCCACAAACAGTATAAAGTACCTTGAGGTGACTCTTACCAAACATGTGAAAGATCTGTATGACAAGAACATCAAGACTCTGAAGAAGAAAATGGAAGAAGACCTAAAAAATGGAAAAACCTCCCATGCTCATGAATCGGCAGGAATAATATAGTTAAAATGGCCATTTTGCCAAAAGCAATATACAGATTCAATGCAATACCCATCAAAATCCCAACTCAATTCTTCACAGAGTTAGAAAGAACAATCCTCAAATTCATCTGGAATAACAAAAAACCCAGGATAGCTAAAACTATTCTCAACAACAAAATAAATTCTGGGTGTATCAGTATCCCTCACCTCAAGCAATACTACAGAGCAATAGTGTTAAAAACTGCATGGTATTGGTACAGTGACAGGCAGGCAGATCAATGGAACAGGATTGAAGATCCAGAAATGAACCCACACACCTATGGCCACTTGATCTTTGACAAAGGGGCTGAAAACATCCAATGGAAAAAAGATAGCCTTTTCAACAAATGGTGCTGGTTCAACTGGAAGTCAGCATGCAGAAGAATGCGAATTGATCCATCCTTGTCTCCTTGTACTAAGCTCAACTCCAAATGGATCAAGGACCTCTACATAAAGCCAGACACTCTGAAGCTAATAGAAAAGAAACTGGGGAAGACCCTTGAGGACATCGGTACAGGGAGAAAGTTTCTGAACAGATCACCAATAGCATATGCTCTAAGATCAAGAATTGACAAATGGGACCTCATAAAATTGCAAAGTTTCTGTCAGGCAAAGGACACCATCAAAAGGACAAATTGGCAGCCAAAAAATTGGGAAAAGATCTTCACCAACCCTTCATCAGATAGAGTGCTAATATCCAATATATACAAAGAACTCAAGAAGTCAGACCCCAGAAAACCAACTAACCCTATTAAAAATGGGGCACAGTTGCATTCTGGGAGCGCACAGCTTGCTCTGGTGGCAGGGAGCTTAGGTTCCAGTCCTGAGGCCTCTGGCTGGAGCCCTCAGATCTCTCTGCTTCCGGATCCAGATCAGCCTGGGCAGCAATGCCACATCTCCAGGTCCTGCAAGAGGCAAGAGGGGCTTCCAGGTGGCCAGCGGGAAAAGTCAGTGTGTTCTGGTGAATCCAGAGGGCCCCAGCAGGAGCCTTCAGGTGCCTGCTTTGGGATCTGAACAGCCTGGGCCACAGCACTCGGTCTCCAGGAAGTGCTGGAGACCTGGTGTGCACCCAGAGGCAGTCTGGGAGCTCACAGCATGGCTTGTTCCTGTGGCACAGACCTTAGGTTCCAGTCCTGAGGCCTCTGGCGGGAGCCCTCAGATCTCTCTGCTTCTGGATCCAGATCACCCTGGGCGGCAACACCACATCTCCGGGTCCTGCAAGAGGCAAGAGGGGCTTCTGGGCAGACAGCAGGGAGAAGTCATTGTGCTCTGGTGAATCCAGCAGGCCCCAGCAGGAGCCTCCAGGTGTCTGCTTTGGGATCTGAACAGCCTGGGCCATAGCACTCTGTCTCAAGGAAGTGCAGGAGACCTGGTGTGCACCGAGAGGCAGTCTGGGAGCACACAGCTTGCTCCAGTGGCACAGAGCTTAGGTTCCAGACCTGAGGCCTCTGGCAGAAGCCCTCAGATCTCTCCACTTCCTGATCCAGATCAGCCTGGGCAGCAACAGCCTGAGCCATAGCACTCAGTCTCCAGGAAGTGCAGGAGACCTGGTGTGCACCCAGAGGCAGCCTGGGCAACAGCACCCTGTCTCCAGGCAGTGCAGGAGGTAAGATGTGCACCAGAGGCCACCTGGGAAGGGGCAGCTTGCACTGGTGATTCCAGCATTGACAAGACCAACTAACACCAGTGAGAACTAGATGGCAAAAGGCAAATGCAGGAACGTCACTAACAGAAATCAAGGCAATATGGCAACATCTGAACCCAATTCTCCTTTACCAGCATGTCCCGGATACCCCATCACACCAGAAAAACAAGATTCGGATTTAAAATCACTGGTCATGATGCTGGTAGAGAAACACATGAAGGAAATACTTAAAGAAATTCAGGAGAAAATGGATCAAAAGTTAGAAGCCCTTACAAGGGAAACACAAAAATCATTGAAAGAAATTCAGGAGAATACAAAAGCCAATAAGGAGGAAATGCAAAAAATCACTTAAAGAAATACAGGAGAACTTTGGTCAACAGGCTGAGGTCATGAAAGAGGAAGGACAAAAATCTCTTAAAGAATTACAGGAAAGCACAAACAAGAAAGAGAAGGAGCTAAGCAAAACCATCCAGGATATAAAATCAGAAGAAGAAACAACTAAGAAAACTCAACGGGAGACGACTTTGGAGATAGAAAACTTTGGGAAGAAATCAGGGGACATAGATGCAAATAATAACAGAATACAAGAGATAGAAGAAAGAATCTCAGATGCTGAAGATACCATAGAAACCATGGACTCAACAGTTAAAGAAAATGCCAAATGCAAAAAAGCTTGTAACCCAAAATATCCAGGAAATCCAGGACACAATGAGAAGACCAAACCTAAGGATTATAGGCATAGATGAGAGTGAAGATTTACAACTTAAAGGGCCAGCAAATATCTTCAATAAAATTATGGAAGAAAACTTCCCTAACCTAAAGAGAGAGATGCCCATGAATATACAAGAAGCCTACAGAACTCCAAACAGACTGGACCAGAACAGAAATACTTCACGTCACATAATAATCAAAACACCAAATGTACTAAACAAAGAAAGAATATTAAAGGCAGTAAGAGAAAAAGGCCACGTAACATATAAAGGAAGACCTATCAGAATCACACCAGACTTCTCACCTGAGACTACAAAAGCTAGAAGATCCTGGGGAGATCTCATACAGACCCTAAGAGAACACAAATGCCAGCCAAAACTACTATATCCCGCAAAACTCTCAATCACCATAGATGGAGAAACTAAGATATTCCATGACAAAACCACGTTTACCCAATATCTTTCCACAAACCCAGCCCTACAAAGGATAATAGGAGGAAAACACCAATACAAGGAGGGAAACTTCACCCTGGAAAAAGCAAGATAGTAACCTTCTTTCATCAAACCCAAAAGAAGTTAACCAATCAAATTTAAAAAATAACGTCAAAAATGGCAGGAAGTAACAATCACTATTCCTTAATATCTCTTAACATAAATGGACTCAATGCCCCAATAAAAAGACATAGACTAACCGACTGGACCCTACATTTTGCTGCATACAGGAAACATACCTCAGGGTCAAAGACAAACACTACCTTAGAGGAAAAGGCTGGAAGACAATTTTACAAGCAAATGGTTTCAGGAAACAAGCTGGAGTAGCCATTTTAATATCAGATAAAATTGACTTTCAACCCAAAGTCATCAAAATAGACTCTGAGGGACACTTCTTGCTGGTCAAAGGAAAAATACAACAAGAACTCTCAATCCTGAATATCTATGCTCCAAATGCAAGGGCACCATCTTTCGTAAAAGAAACTTTATTAAAGCTCAAAGCACACATTGTACCTAACACAATAATTGTGGGTGACTTCAACACTGCACTTTCCTCAATGGACCGATCAGGAAAACAGAAACTAAACAGGGACACAATGAAACTAATTGAAGCTTTGGACCAATTAGATTTAACAGATATATATAGAACATTCTATCCTAAAGCAAAAGAATATATCTTTTTCTCAGCACCTCATGGTACCTTCTCCAAAATCGACCATATAATTGGTCACAAGACAGACCTCAACAAATATAAGAAGATCGAACTAATCCCATGCCTCCTATCAGATCACTATGGAGTAAAAGTGGTCTTCAATAGCAACAGAAACAACAGAAAACCCACATACACATGGAAACTGAACAATATTCTACTCAATGATACCTTGGTCAAGGAAGAAATGAAGAAAGAAATTAAAGACTTTTTTAGAACATAATGAAAATGAAGACACAACATACACAAATGTATGGGACACAATGAGAGCAGTGCTAAGAGGAAAACTCATAGCCCTGAGTGCCTCCAAAAAGAAAATGGAGAGAGCATACACTACCAGCTTAATGACACACCTGAAAGCCCTGGAACAAAAAGAAGCTATTTCACCCAGGAGGAGTAGAAGGCAGGAAATCATCAAACTCAGGGCCGAAATCAATCACATAGAAACAAAGAGAACCATACAAAGAATCAACAAAACCAGGAGCTGGTTCTTTGAGAAAATCAACAAGATAGATAAACCCTTAGCCAGACTAACCAAAGGGCACAGAGACAGTATCCAGATTAACAAACTTAGAAGTGAAAAGGGAGATATAACAACAGAAACTGAGGAAATTGAAAAAATCATTAGACCCTACTACAAAAGCCTATACTCAACACAACTGGAGAATCTGGGGGAAATGGACAGTTTCCTAGACAGATATCTGACACCAAAACTAAATCAGGATCAAACAGATCAACTAAACAGTCCCAAAATACCTGAAGAAATAAAAAGGATCATAGAAAGTCTCCCAACCAAAAAAAGCACGGGACCAGATGGCTTCAGTGCAGAGTTCTATCAGACCTTCATTGAAGACCTAACAGCAATACTCTTCAAACTATTCCACAAAATAGAAACAGAAGGAACTCTACCCAACTCGTTCTATGAAGCCACAATTACGCTGATACCAAAACCACACAAAGATCCAACAAAGAAAGAAAACATCAGGCCAATTTCTCTTATGAATATTGATGCAAAAGTACTTATTAAAATTCTTGCCAACCGAATCCAAGAACACATCAAAACGATCATCCGCCATGATCAAGTAGGCTTTATCCCTGGGATGCAGGAATGGTTCAATATAAGGAAATCCATCAATGCTATCCACTACATAAACAAACTCAAAAACAAAAACAAAAACATATGATCGATCATCTCATTCGATGCAGAAAAAGCATTTGACAAAATCCAGCATCCTTTGATGCTAAAAGTATTGAAAAGAACCGGAATTCAAGGCCCATACCTAAACATAGTAAAAGCAATATACAGCAAACCGGTAGCCAACATCAAACTAAATGGAGAGAAACTTGAAGCAATTCCACTAAAATAAGGGACAAGACAAGGCTGTCCTCTCTCTCCATATCTTTTCAATATAGTACTTAAAGTTCTAGCTAGAGCAATTAGACAACGTAAGGAGGTCCGGGGGATACAAATTGGAAAGGAAGAAGTCAAATTATCACTATTTGCAGATGACCTGATAGTCTACATAAGTGACCCAAAAACCTCCACCAGAGAACTCCTGCAACCGATAAATAACTTCAGCAAAGTGGCTGGTTATAAAATCAACTCAAGCAAATCAGTTGTCTTCCTATTCTCAAAGGATAAGCAGGCTTACAAAGAAGTTAGGGAAATGACACCCTTCAAAATAGCCACAAACAATATAAAGTATCATGGTGTGACTCTAACCAAACAAGTGAAAGATCTATATGACAAGAACTTCAGGTCTCTGAAGAAGGAAATCGAAGAAGACTTCAGATAATGGAAAAAACTTCCATGCTCGTGGATTGGCAGGATTAATATAGTTAAAATGGCCATCTTGCCAAAAGCGATCTACAGATTCAATGCAATCTCCATCAGAATCCCAACTCAGTTCTTCACAGAGTTAGAAAAAGCAATTCTCAAATTCATCTGGAATAACAAGAAATCCAGCATAGCTAAAACTATTCTCAACAACAAAAGAAATTCTGGGGGAATCAGTATTCCTGACTTCAAGCAATACTACAGAGCAATAGTGTTAAAAACTGTATGGTATTGGCAGTGACACACAAGTGGACCAATGGAATAGAATTGAAGATCCATAAATGAATCCACACACCTATGGTCACTTGATCTTCGACAAAGGAGCCAAAAACATCCAGTGGAAAAAAGATAGCCTTTTCAACAAATGGTGCTGGATCAATTGGAGGTCAGCATGCAGAAGAATGCGAATCGATCCATTCTTATCTCCATGTATTAAACTTCACTCCAAGTGGATCAAGGACCTCTATGTAAAACCAGACACACTGCAACTAATAGAAAAGAAACGGAAAGACCCCTGAGGACATGGGGGGGGGGGAGTTCCTGAACAGATCACCAATAGCTTATGCTTTAAGATCAAGAGTTGACAAACGGGACCTCATAAAATTACAAAGTTTCTGTAAGGCAAAGGACACTGTTAAAAGGACAAAACAGCAACCATCAAATTGGGAAAGGATATTCACCAACCCCACATCTGATAGAGGGCTAATTTCCAATATATACAAAGAACTCAAGAAGTTAGACCCCAGGGAACAAAATAACCCTATTAAAAAATGGGGTAGAGATCTTAACAAAGAATTTTCACCTGAAGAAATTCGAATGGCGAGAGGCACCTTAAGAAGTGCTCAACATCATTAGTCATTAGGGAAATGCAGATCAAAACAACCCTGAGATTTCACCTTACACCAGTCAGAATGGCTAAGGTCAAAAACTCAGGAGACAGCAGGTGTTGGCGGGGATGTGGAGAAAGATGAACACTCCTCCACTGCTGGTGGGGCTGTAAGATGGTACAACCACTGTGGAAATCATTCTGGAGGTTCCTCAGAAAACTGGACATGAGACTTCCAGAGGACCCTGCTATACCTCTCCTGGGCATATACCCAAAGGATTCCCAGCATGCAATAAAGACACATGCTCCATTATGTTCATAGCAGCCTTATTTATAATAGCCAGAAGCTGGAAAGAACCCAGATGCCCCTCAAAGGAGGAATGGATACAGAAAATGTGGTATATTTACACAATGGAATACTACTCAGCAATTAGAAACAATGAATTCACAAAATTTTTAGGCAAATGGTTTGATCTGGAAAATATCATCCTAAGTGAGGTAACTCAATCACAAAAAAATACACATGGAATGCATTCTCTGATAAGTGAATATTAATTAGCCCAGAAGCTCTGAATACCCAAGGCACAAATTGCATAACAAATGACTCCAATGAAGAAGTATGGAGAGGGTCCTGATCCTGGAAAGGATTGATCTAGCATGGGAAGGGAATATAAGGACAGAGAAAAAGGAGGGAGGTGATTGGAGAAGGGATGGAGAGAAGAAGTTTTATGGGAAATGTGGGGAGGGGGGATCCGGGAAAGGGAAAATCATTTGGAATATAAACAAAGAATATAGAAAATAAAAATATTTAAAAAAAAAGACATAAAAAATGGGACACAGTTTTGAATAAAGTATTTTCACCTGAAGAACTTCGGATGGCGGAGAAGCATCTTAAAAAATGCTCAACATCATTAGTTATTAGGGAAATGCAAATCAAAACAACCCTGAGATTTCATCTTACACCAGTCAGAATGGCTAAGATTAAAAATTCAGGAGACAGCAGGTGTTGGTGAGGATGTGGAGAAAGAGGAACACTCCTCCACTGCTGGTGGGCTTGCAAATTGGTACAACCACTCTGGAAATCAGTCTGGCGGTTCCTCTGAAAACTGGGCATGTCACTTCCAGAAGATCCTGCTGTACCACTCCTAGGCATATACCCAGAGGATTCCCCACCATGTAATAAGGATACATGCTCCTCTATGTTCATAGCAGCCCTATTTATAATTGCCAGAAGCTGGAAAGAACCCAGGTATCCCTCAACAGAAGACTGGATGCAAAAAACGTGGTATATATACACAATGGAGTACTATCCAGTCATTAGAAACAATGAATTCATGAAATTCTTAGACAAATGGATGGAGCTAGAGAACATCATACTAAGTGAGGTAACCCAGACTCAAAAGGTGAATCATGGTATGCACTCACTAATAAGTGGATATTAACCTAGAAAACTGGAATACCCAAAACATAATCCACACATCAAATGAGGTACAAGAAGAACGGAGGAGTGGCCCCTTGTTCTGGACTGACTCAGTGAAGCTGTATAGAACAAAATAAGAACAGGGAATTGGGAAGGGTTGGGTGGGAAAACAGGGGGAGGGAAGGGGACTGATGGGACTTTCGGGGAGTGGGGAACCAGAAAAGGGGAAATCATTTGAAATGTAAATAAATATATCAATAAATTAAAAAAAAAAGAATTGTTAGCCAGGCTTGTCCCTAAACACAAGAGTGATGCCATATCTCAAATATTACCCCAAACAGTGAGGTGGGTATAATATAAAGCAGTTTGTGTCCTTAATTTTATAAGTAAACACTATAGATTTAGACTCAAATTAAAGTCTGATGACTACAAATGTTTCTAGATTTGCTCAGAAAGATTGGCAATGTTTTACACATGTCATGTTCTCACAGCTACAAAAAAATCTGTAGATACAACAATGTAGAGTAATTTTAATCTAGCGATGTAGCTTCACTGATCACATCTATCGACCTTCTAGCACAATCTGGCTAGTATGAAGACAAGGCCTTAGTACACACCTTTAATCCCTCTGGCTGGAGCGCTTTATTACCACATTTAATCCCAAATGGCTTCTAATTGAGGGAAAGGCAAATTGAGGAATCACAGAAAGATTTGACAGAATGGGTCAGAGAAAGTATATTCCCAATTCTTAGGAAAATTATTATTTAAGAACATTGCAGGGAAAGTGAAGGCAATATTTTTGAGTGGACTTGAGTTTTGTCAGTCAATTGGGAGTCAGTTGAGAGAGTGCAGTGAGTGCAGTGCAGTGGAGTTGAGTTTGTTCATGAGTTAATGCAGTTGAGTGCCGGTCAGCAGAGGCTGTTTAAGACTAAGAAGGAAGCAGAAGATTGGAACAAATTGTCAGACTTAGTTTGAAGCCAAGCAGAGCAATTAATTCAATGAGAAGCTGAAAGAAGCCAGATTGAATCAGTCAGCTTGAAGAGCAGTTTGTGCCCAAACAGCTTAGTTGAATCAGCCAGCCAGAGTTCAGAACAAACTAGAAAGGGTGAGCTTATTCAGTAATAAACCTCTGAGATGACAATTAGAACAGGGAAATAAATGTTACTTTTCCATTACAAAACTAGCTTGGTAATAATATTCTGTAATGCATAACAGTGCTAAATTATCTAGAAATCTTGGAACTTGAAATTGGGAATACATAAGTATTTCATTCTTATTTCTAATATATCAACAGGATACTTGAGAAATCTCAAATCCACACTTGCTTATAAGAACAATATAAAAGAATACCATCAATAGAAATACATTCCCTAAATCTAAGGAAATGGAGCAGGGTAGCCTAATAGCAACAAAATTTTAGTGGTCTATATCATATTTTATCCACATATTAGTAAAAAATATTCTTATCTCATTCTTACAGGCCCAAATGGGAAACTGTTTAAATGTGTTGTTGTTGTTTTTGTTGCTGTTTTGTTGCCACTGTGGTTATTTTAATCCAACACTCAGTTTCTTATGTTGTTCCATTTCTGATTCTAATTCCCACCTGTTTTTTTTCAAATCATAGGCAATGATCAGAGTTCCTAGCTTAATAGTATCAGCTGTGATAAACAAGAAACTGATCTTCCATTACTCATCAAGCAGTGAATGGCCTGATTTCTCTCCAGATCCATGCCAGTGGGATGAATTTGTATGTTAAACTCCATTTTTGTGTGTGTATGTGAAGGAAGTAATTAGTATTCTGATAATCCTCCCAAGAGTAATGTCAGTTGGATACAATGCAAAATTAAGCTGCTATTTCTACCCATCCTCAAAAACATAATGTGACCAAATGCTGTGTTTAATAAGTTTGCCAAATTGATTAATATTCACAAATAAATAAGATATATCAACATGCTAAAGAAGAAAAATCATATTTCTATTAGACTGAAAAGAAATTAAATAAGATCTATTACCCATTTATTTTTTTATTGATATATTTTGTATTTACATTTCAAATGATTTCCCCTTTTCTGGGTCCCCACTCCCCGCAAGTCCCATAACCCCCTTCCCTCCCCCTGTTCCTCCATCTACCCCTTCCCGCTTCCCTGTTCTGGAATTCCCCAATACTCTTGCACTGAGTCTTTCCAGAACTTTTGGGCCACTCCTCCATTCTTTTTGGACATCATTTAATGTGTGGATAATGTCTTGGGTACTCAAAGTTTCTAGGCTAATATCCACTTATTAGTGAGCGCATACCATGATTGATCTTTTGAGACTGGGTTACCTCACTTAGTATGATGTTCTCCAGCTCCATCCATTTGTCTAAGAATTTCATGAATTCATTGTTTCTAATGGCTGAATAGTACTCTATTGTATAAATATACCACATTTTTTTATCCTTTCCTCCGTTGAAGGACACCTGGGTTCTTTCCAGCTTCTGGCTACTACAAATAGGGCTGCTATGAACATAGTGGAGCATGTGTCCTTATTGCATGCTGAAGAATCCTCTGGGTATATGCCCAGGAGTGGTATAACAGGGTCCTCAGGAAGTGTCATGCCCAGTTTTCTGAGGAACCGTCAGGCCAGACTGATTTCCAAAGTGGTTGCACCATCTTGCAATCCCACCAGCAGTGGAGGAGTGTTCCTCTTTCTCCACATCCTCGCCAACACCTGCTGTTTCCTGAGTTTTTGACCTTAGCCATTCTGACTGGTGTGAGGTGAAATCTCAGGGTTGTTTTGATTTGCATTTCCCTAATGATTAATGATGTTGAACATTGCTTAAGGTGTTTCTCAGCCCTCCGAAGTTCTTCATGTGAAAATTCTTTGTTTAGCTCCATACCCCACTTTTTAATGGGGTTATTTGGTTCTCTGGGTTCTACCTTCTTGAGTTCTTTGTATATATTAGATATTAGCCCTCTGTCGGATTTAGGGTTGGTGAAGATCCTTTCCCAATCTGTTGGTTGACGTTTTGTCCTTTTGACAGTGTCCTTTGCCTTACAGAAACTTTGTAGTTTTATGAGGTCCCATTTGTCTATTCTTGATCTTAGAGCATAAGCTATTGGTGTTCTATTCAGGAACATTCCCCTGTGCCCATGTCCTCAAGGGTCTTCCCCAGTTTCTTTTCTATTAGTTTCAGTGTGTCAGGTTTTATGTGGAGGTCCTTGATCCATTTGAGTTGAGCTTAGTATAAGAAGATAAGAATGGTTCGATTCACATTCTTCTGCATGCTGACCTCCAATTGAACCAGTACCATTTGTTGAAAAGACTATAATAAAAAATTTCAGCCAACTTTCCATGAGAGAAATTTCCTTATCTTTATAAAGAATATTTTTAAAACAAACTTTAGCATTAACACCATACTAAATAATGAAAAATTGCTCAATCCCTTACATAAACAAGGATATTCATTCCTTCTTTATATAATTTATGTATTACTTTTTAAAATGTCCATTGATGTTTTGATTGCCTTCATATATGTGTGAAGGTGCCAATTCTCTTAAACTGGAGTTACAGACAATTGTGAGCCACTATATGTGTGCTGAAATTCAACCCGGGTCCCCTGAAATGGCAGACATGCTCTTAACCACTGAGCATCTCTCCAGACCAGAAGATATCTGTCCTAAATCAACACTCAGTATTCAATTTCTAGCCACAGAACTAAGGAATAGTAGGAAGTTAACTAAACTTAGATGTTCTAAATAGAAAATATCATCCTGAGTGAGATAACTCAGACCAAAAGGACATACATGGTATGTACTCACTAATAAGTCAAATAATTAGTCAAAAATAATTAGCCAAATAATTATCCCCCCCCAAAAAAGTACAGAATATCTGAGATACAGTCCATAGAACTCCAAATGTTCAACAAGCAGAAGGGCCCAAGTCAGGAAACCTCAATCCCACTTGGGAGGGAGAAGAAAGCAATCACAAGTGGGGAGGGAGGGAAGAACATGAGAGGGAAAGTGAACAATGCTGAGGAGAGGGGGCAGTGGGGCAGAAGGGACCCTGAACTGACCTTGGGAGAGGGAAAAGGAATGAAGCCCTGAAGGCCAGCAGAAAGAATGGAAGCAGGTAACTTAAGGAGATTGGAAGTTGGAAAGGCCCTCCAGAATGCACCAGAGACCTGGGAGGTGAGAGACTCTCAGGACTCAAAAGAAGAGACCTTAGAGGAAATGCCTGAAAGTTAGGGCTTCAAATGAGGGAGAGGGAGGCCATCCCACAGTCATAAATCTGACCCATAATTGTTCCTGTCTGAAACAATTACAGGGATGGAAATAGAGAGGAAACTGAGTAAAAGAAGGTCCAGTGACAAGCCCAAAGTGGGATCCAGCTCAAGGGATGGTCCCAAGGCCTGACACTATCAATGAGGCTATGAAGTGTGCATAAAAAGGGGCCTAGCATGACAGTACTCCAGAAGACCCAAAAAGAAACTGAAATAGATGCAGATATTTGCACCTAACCAATGGACAGAAGCAGCTGACCTGCTGTTGAATTAGGGATGTCTGAATGAAGCTGAGGGCAACCCTGTAGGAGGACCAGCAGTCTCAATCATGACCCCTGGGATCTCTCAAACACTGGACCGCCAAACAGGCAGCATACACCAGCTGATATGAGGCCCCTAGCACACATACAATAGAGGAAATCTGGGTCTCTATTCATTCAGAGATGATGCACCTAACCCTCAAGAGACTGGAAGCCCCAGGGAGTTTAGAGGTCAGGTGGGGTGGGGTGGGGTAGGGATATCCACTTGGAGACAGGAGGAGGGGTGGAGGTATGGAATGTGGAACAGTCAGAGGGTGGACAGGGGTTGGCAAGGTGGGGAATAAAATATGGAGTGTATAAAAACAATTAATAAAAACATCCCACAAATAAAAAAGAAAAAGAAAGATGTATCACATTCATAAATAGAAACACTCAAACACGTCTTACAGGTAGTCAGATTTGGATCTATTGTTTCATCTTCTATGGGTCCATAGACCTTTTAGCCTCTTCTTATGTCCTTCCACAGTCGATTTGAGAAAACAATTTCTGGTTGTAATAGCCTTGTGTTTCCACCTGTGGTGGTCTGACTATGCTTGGCTCAGGGAGTGGCACTATTTGAAGGTATGACCTTGGAGTAGTTATGTCCTTGCTGGAGGAAGTGTGTCACTATGGGTGTGGGCTTTTAGACCTTTATCCAAGCTGCCTGGAAGCCAGTCTTCTCCTAGCAGCCTTCAGATGAAGATGTAGAAGACTCAGCTCCTCCTGCACCATGCCTGCCTGAATACTGCCATGTTCCCACCATGATGATAGTGGATTGAACCTCTGAACCTGTAAGCCAGCTCCAATTAAATGTTGTGCTTTATAAGATATGTCTAGGTCATGGTGTCAGTTCACAGCAGTAAAACCGTAACTAAGATACTACTCCAACTCTCTATATTAAGCAAGTGTCATTCAATTTTAGACCCCAGATTTCTCCATACCTATAAAAGGAGATTCAGGGCCAGTGAGTAGTGTCAGCCACCAAGTCTTATGAGCTGAATTCAATACTTGGGCCTCTCCACGAAGTTGTTTTCTGATGTCAACACATCTGTGCACACACAGAAAATAAAAAATTAAAATATAACTATCTTTTTATTTTTAAGACAGTGTTTGTGTAGCCTTAGTTGTCCTGAAACTACTTTGTAGACCAGGCTGGTCTTGAAATCATCATAGAGATCCACCTGACTTTGCATCTAGAGTGCTGGGATTAAAGGTGCTTGCTGTGCCGCCACTCAACTGAAAATTAACCCTTTAATGAGGACTAAATTGTCCTTTCACTGGATTTAAAAATATTATAAAGCAGCTAGCATTCATTTCTGAAAATGTCAGAAAATGGTTTCCTTCTTTCTTCTCATCCTCATCAGTTTTTTCCACACTTCATATAAAAAAACTGAGATGCAAATTTATATTTAGGACTTTTCTGATAGCAATTTCAACAATAGCACCTGGAGTATTTATGAATTTTACATAGGTATAAGGCACATTTCTGCTGTAAGAGGCAACCTGGCTTTCATCTGATATAAGCTTTGTTGGTTGCAAAATATTTAGACTACTATGCTGATTTGCACAATTTTAAATTTAACAAGACTGAGTCATCTCATATATTTAATAGTTTATCCTAATTTTTCCTTTTAGCTATTTCCCATTGAGTGATAATTATGGTGGTGGTGGTGGTGATGATGATGATGATGATAGTAGTGGTGTTGGTGGTGGTTGTGGTGGTAGTATTAGTGGTGGTGGTGATGGTAATGATGGTGGAGGTGGTAGAGGTGGTTGTGATGGCCATGATGATGACAGTGGTGGTGGTGGTAGTGGTAGTGGTGTTGATGAAAACACACCCATGCTTTTTATTATTATACTACCTAGAGGTTTATTTCTTACATGTCAATTGATTTTATTTCATAAAATAAGATAAGTAGGTGAGAGAAATAGTATCTTCCTATTATCTTTGAAATTAGGCATATTTTTGAAATGGGGAGAATCTGAGAGATTTTGAGGGAGTGGAACCATGGTCAGACTACATTGTGTGAAAAATATTTTCAATAAAAATTAAACAAACTTTGGTTTGGTAGAGCAAATACTAAAACAAAAACTAAAGGAACTGGTAAAGTGGCTTAGCAGGTAAGATGCATGTCATGCATGCCTAATGACCCAAGTTCAATCACTAGAACACACATAAAGATAGGAGAGAACTAACTAAAACTGTTCTCTGACCTCCACACATGTGATTTTTGCTTCTTACCGGTTTCCTGATTTCATTGTCCTGTCTGGTGATTTAATGCATTTCCTGAAGTCCTGCTAGTAACTCACTTTCCAGCCTAAGTTATTCAGAGTCAGGTTCTATTAAAAG
The DNA here is from genome assembly GCF_947179515.1 of Apodemus sylvaticus. Classification (NCBI taxonomy): domain Eukaryota; kingdom Metazoa; phylum Chordata; class Mammalia; order Rodentia; family Muridae; genus Apodemus; species Apodemus sylvaticus. Next base: position 57,875,610 of record NC_067495.1, on the reverse strand, counting down.
AAACCAGAGAACTCTGGCTGAGCCATCAACTTAATCATGCACTGATTTTTACACACATCTGGGTCTGTCATTGATTTCCATGATTTAGTGAACAACTCTTGAAATATATTACTACCATGACTTAATGTGTTGTAACAGTCTATGCAGATTGTGTTCTATCAGATTTATAGTAGTTTCACTTACTGGTTCAAGTTTTATATTTCTTTCTCCTTATACAAATGCTTACCCACACATTTACAATATAACTTTATAATATCACCTACTGGATAGAGTATTAGTCTTAATATTTAATGTAGTATATGACTATATTATTTATTTGCACAATGGGATGGTGAAGGATATTATATAAGCAAATATCTTAACTGTAATTGTATAATTTTGTTTGCCGTGTTTGATTCTTGTGAGTCACCATGAGAAGGCTATAACAAACATAGGACCTAGCTCAAAGCAAAAGAGGAGTCGTGGAGCAGACATGTACTCAAACTACAACTTAAAGCCCAAACCAGGACGATCTCTAACTCGGGGTTTCATATCAGTGAAAATGAATGTTGGTGTTTCACAAGTTTTAAAGTTATTTTTAAGATCTATTCATTTTTATTTATATGAGTACACTGTAATTGTCTTCAGACACACACCAGAAGAGGGCATCAGGTTCCATTAGAGATGGTTGTGAGCCACCATGTGGTTGCTGGAAATTGATCTCAGGACCTCTGGAAGAACAGTCAGTGCTCTTAACTGCTGAGCCACCTCTCCAGCCTGAGTGTTAAAGTTTTAGATTATTTATTTTGAAGAATTATTATAGCACTAGTGGGCTAATACATTTCAATTTCAAAACTATAATGGTTATTTTCCTATAAACTTTAGAAATAGAAATTTTATACATTAATTGCTTACATTTATATTTGTACCTATAAATATTTGTGTATACATATATACACAATATATCCAGTTTTTCTTATTAAATATAGAATAATTTCAGTGAAAGTTGTTTCACGAGGGGAAAGAAACACCAGGGGATCTTCATAATACATCATCATAGAACTAACTCTTTTCATCTAAGAATATTTAATGTGTTTTATATTTAGTTAGTTTGTCTTCTATGTTCCTTAGTGGAATTTTAATTTTTGTCATGTAGATATTGAACTCCCTTTGAGTTTATTTCTTGACAGTTTAACACTTTCTTACCTTGTTATCACTATGTTACCAACATTCCTAAGCAATACATTCCTCAATGTTTGTCATATCGACTAAGGTTCTGAATGTAAACTGTCATTCTAGAGTAAAAACAATTTTATACTAAAGAAGAGAATGGTCTCATTAGTAGGCATCCAGAGTTTTCCAATATCAGAATTCATTATTTCAAGCTTCAAGTCACCCAAATGCCCATTCTTCTGATAGTGTTATGACACTGCAAATGCTATTTTCTGTCTCCTCCCACAATTTCTCTTCAATAGAATATATCTCTTATATATGTTCTTCATGCAAAGTATCTCTTCACTTCTATGATATGTTCAATAATCAATCATGTCAAGGTGACAATATCTGCATTGTGTCTTCATTATATAATGATATTTGTTACATAATATTGATTGCTTGACAATTTTACTCCTTCTTCACCCTACATCTCAAATACCTACTTTCCCAAAATGTGTGTTTCTTGAAAGCAAAGAAACTTTCTTACCTATCACTCTATCTTTAGAGCCTAAAGCAGAACCTATCATGGCTAGTTTTGTTGTCAACTTGTAAAATTGGGAAAACAAAAACTCAATTAAAGAATTGTCTTGGACTGTGGGTTTGTCTATTGGGTGTTATCTTGATTGACTATTGATGTATTATCCACAAAAGGCAGGCCACTTCTACATCAATTTCTGGTGGATTTGGCCTATATAAGAAAAGTAGTGGGATATGTGCCTGGGAATGCATAGGTAAACAGCATTCCTCTATGGCTTCTTTTCAGTTCTTGCCTTCAGTTTCCAGTCTTGAACACCCAAACTGATTTCCCTTATTGATAGTGACATGTCAGCAGAATTAAACCCTTTCTTCCCCATGTTGCTCATAGTTGCAATGTTTATTACAGGATCAGGAAGCAAAATAGAATATTACCCAACTTAAATTCTCAATTAATAATAAATATATAAATGAATGAATGAGAAGATGGATTCTGCCACTAGGATAGACCTTGAACAACATATTGCTTAACCTGTTAATTATCTACATGAAGTGAAGTACCCAAAGAAACTTACCATTCATCATATAGAGGTTGTACTTAAACTTATTTAACTCCTGGCCCTTACTCCAGAATGTAAAGAATAATGAAAAACTGAGTATTTACCATACTTTCTTCTGTGACATACTCCTCCACTGCTGCCTCCTCCTCCTTCTTCCTCTTCTCTTGCTCCTACTCCTCTTCCTTCTCCTCCTATTTCCCCTTCTCCACCTCCTTCTTCCTCTTCAGTGATCTATCATGATATATATCCCATCTATCATGGATTTATATCCTATTTTGTCAAACTAACAAAAATAGAGTTATCTGAGGAGGAACCACAATTAAGAAAATGCCTCCATATAACCCAAATATAGGCAACCATATAAAGTGTTTTCTTAATTAGTCATTGATGTGGTAGGGAGAAGTCCATTGTAGGTAGTGCCACTTCTAGGCATGTGGTCCTAGATGTTAAAAAGAAGCAGACTGAGAAAACCGCAGAGAGAAAGTTAGTAAGAAATTTTCCTTCATGGCTTCTTCAATTCCTGGAGTCAGGTTCCTACCTTGAGTTCCTGCCCTGATTTCCCATAACAATAGACTGCTACCTGGAAGTGTAAGCTAAAATATACTGTTTTCTCCCCTACTTGTATTTTAATCACAGGAATAGAAAAAAAAAGAGAAAAAAATTAATTGAGACATTTTATTATGAAGAAATAAACTGTTTAGTATTCCTATTGACCAACATCATAGATCACTTTGCATTGTAAGTTTCTTGTCTCCTGCATTCAACTAACCTAAGGCCATTCTTATATATTATCTTTAGTTTTGCACTTCTTTACTGTGTATTCTCCTTCCTCCTTAATATTGTGACTTAGAAAATTTGCCTGTCTGCATACTTTGTCTAGGATTCTTTGTCTAAATTACACAAATTCACAAACTATCATCAGGAAGCTATATTTCCTTAGGATCACTGTAGTTCACTAAATCATGTGAAGATGCTACCTTCAAAAGAGTATTGAGTCTGGGACTGATACTATGTACTTGAATTAAGGTCTATAGCTTAGAAAAAAATATATTTTGCATGTTTAGAAGAAGTGATGGATAGTAATCCTGTTTAGCACGTGTGCTTTAGAAGCTAAGTGCTAAGGTTCAAATTTCACTTATGTGTATATATGTGTGAGTGTGTGTGCTTGTATGTGTTTGTGTACACGCTCACACTTGAGTTTGTGATTGCTAGTGTATAAGACAACAAACGAATTAAACAATGAAATTGTTAATATTAATTCATTTTAAAATTGCACAAATAGAAATTGTTTTATATAATACAATCTAGACTTAAATTAGATAATTTTAGATTAAAATATTAATGGTAGCATTTATGTATGTAAGTTTTGTGAGGAATAAATAATATTCTTGAAATTATGTATCCCATGGAAAGTACTCCATAACTGTGATATTGTTTTCTCTTTTGATGTAAAATTAATGTTTGCAAGTCTCTATTGAAGGAATATAAACCATTCAACTATTCAAATGATTTTTCAAAAAGTGCTGTTTCATTCTCATTACATGCATGAAACTATTTTAAAATAGTTTGAGAAAGGCTACCAATTGAATAATAATGACCAAACTAAGATCTTTAGAGAACTCCGTCTATCGTATCATGGCACTTTGCTTTCCCTTCATGTACAGTTTCTCTCCTAATTCTTGCTCTTAGAAAAATGTTGAAGTGTCTTTCATTTAACAAAAACCAAGTACTTTTTATTCCCTCTCCTGACTCACTTAAATATAATTAATTGTCATTATGGCTGATTTGCACTTCTGTAGTTCCTACTCTGATTATGAAATACTATCCTAAGGTTAATATAACTGTCATAGCTCTTACCATGTCACACAGTAACTGTGTATTCACAGTTTCCCTTTGCAGATTTTATATGTCTTGAATCATGGATTAAATTGCATTGATTTTTGTACCTCCAGTCTCTAGCTCACTGCCTGGAACTTGGCAAGTGGTCTGGACACAGTTATCAAATAAATAATGAGTGTGATAGTTATCTTCGTGCTCAGATATAAAAAACTAGGACATTTGTTCTTCATGTTTATATAATGTCTGACTGCACAGATACAATGAACAATCTTATTTTTCCTTGTTTATTGATTATAATTCCATACAGTGATTTTTTATTATATTCACTTCCTCTGTAACTCCTCTCATATCTGCTTTCTTGTCTTGTCTTATCCATCAGATTTCGTGTTTTATTTTACTAATCTATCAAGTATCATTTGTGAGGGCCATATATTGGATTTATGGGAATACATGTATGGGAACATGGTCAGCTTCCGGTAAGCCACACTCTTGAATGAAAGAGATTCTTGCTTTCCCAGCATCTCTCATTCATCAATAGTCCTCAACTAGGAAGGAGACTTCATGTACACTTTTCCCTCCATGCTGCAATTGTGTCAAACTTCAGCTTTGCATTTCATGAGGATACTTTCATAACTACTGTGTGTTCATAAGTGTGTCTACCCTGCTATGTCCTTAAAACATTTTTTCTTGTGTTCCTGAGAATATTCAGTTATAATAAACAATATTTTAAAGAGAACATCACGCAATCATAGCCACTGTGAGTTCATGTGTGTGAAGTCTCTCATCAGTAGGTGTATTATAGGAAAGAATCCCCATCCTAATCCTCTTGCTTTTGTCATACCTTTTCTCATACCTCCAAGAGCCTTGATCTCAATATAAAAAATGGGTTGCCTGGCCTATCTGATCTTTAAATTTTATTTCATATTATAATTTGAAGTAGTAAACAGTTACCCTAAAGAAAGCACTGAAGTATATAAAGAAAATAAGCGCCAATTACACTTAATGGGCTAGAAAAATAAGACACAAAATTGGGTAAGAAAAGAAAGGAAGGCAGAGACGAGAAGAACTGAGGAAGAGAGCAAATATAATCAAAACATATTGTACGGGATTCTCAAATAAATAATTTAGAAAGAGAGAAAATATTGGATATATCAGTACATGCAATTTATCTTGTCTCTTACAACTGTATGATGTCAGTTGGTGCCTGTAGAATCACAATACTGTGTACATAAAATGAAATGAATATATATGTCTATATGTTTCTCTCTCTCTCTTACTATATATATATATATATATATATATATATATATATATATATATAGTAAGAGAGAGAGACCCTATTTAAATAAACCAGTTTATGTAGATCAAACTAAATTAATTGAAGTTACTTATCAATTCACCACTGAAGAGTGATCTAGTTCCTTCTTTCAATTTGCCTTTATAATTATAATTATTCTTTTCCTTTATAAAACAAGTTTTTTAACAGTGTTATTGCAAAAATTATATAGTTTTCTATCAATAGTTAAAAAGTTATACAGACCCATATCTCTCATGAGAACAGGTTTAGAAAACAGAGTTTGTTTCACCAGTGATGCTGCAATGATTTTAATTTGGAGAAAAACATACCTCATTTTAAAACATTTAGTCTACAACTACATATATTTCCCTGTGGTATTGAAGACGGAATCAAATGACATAAATTATCAAGTCAAAAGAGATGAATTTTCATTTAGCTTTTATTGTCTTACAACACTTCTTAACTAAAAATATAGTGACAATATTGACTCTTCTTATTATAAGGACTGAAGAACGTGGTCCAGTAACTATTCTGGGCTCTAGGGATCTTCAGAGTGGACACAGAACAAGAGAAATCAAGTTCTCCAAATATATAGAGATCGGATATAAGCAGTAACAAACTGGTAATTTACAGAAAACATTTGCTGTCTATAGATTTCTGGCTGATAAAAAAGTGCCATCACCTTTACTGCCCCTTACCTCAACTCATATAGCTTCCCACTTCTCTTCAAACACTTGCCTAATGATTTCTCTTACTTAATTTACTTATTTAATTTATTTGTTTGCTTGCCTGAAAATGCTTGAAATGGGACCCAGTACATAGTGGGCAATCACTCTACTACTGACTAACAACCTAAGTTATATGATTATGATTTTTTATATTTATTTATCCCTCATATATGACAGCTTTCAGTTTTCCCTCCCTCCACTGCTCCAAGTCCCACCATTTTCCCTTCCCCCAGACCTATTTCTCTATTTCCCTTCAGGAAAGAGCAAGCCTCCCTGAGATATCAACTGAACATGACATAAGAATTCACAGTAAGACTAGGTTAAAACCCTCATATTAAGGCTAGATGAGGCAACTCAGTAAGAGAAAAATGTTCCAAAGAATAGACAAAAGACTCAGAGGTACCCTACCCTCAGACACATACACTCCACTCTTAGGAGTCGCACAAGAATACCAGCTCCATGTGTACTTAGTTCTTATACCTTTCTTCTTTTTCATATTTGTAACTTAAGAATGCTATACAATATATTTTGATCATATTTTTTACCACACAAATCCTCCAAGATCTCCTTCTAACTCTCCTTAAAGAAAGGGAACTTCATGACTTGTCTTTTTCTCAAAAACAAACAAACAAAAATATGTAGTATTGGGCTTTTGTTGGGAAGTCTTACCCTCTTGGAGAGAATACCATCACCCTAGATGAGAACAGTTAATTAAAATTATAAGTGTATATTTATATACAGCTTTATATTTAGTTTCTTATTGGGTAAATAGTCAACACTATGATTCCTTTTAGCTTTTTCAAACATAGCAGTCATGACAACCTTTTTTTTTTTTAAGTTGTTTGCCAGGATTGTACAAGAGAATCCCAAAACATGCAGCTTAGTGATATTCTCCTTGTTTGCACTCCAGAGGTGGAAGGTAAATCCCTAAAGACAACACAAGCTTCAGAAATAGGGCCCAGCGGCTTCTGAACTAGGTAGGAGTGATCTGAATCCTTGCAGCCTAGCTTTCATTGGGACCAGAAGGCTCCATGTAGTCTGCCAAAGAATGAAGGTAATGAACAGCCATACCCAACTATGACACCTATGAATCACATCAATAACCTTCATGATATGATAACTCCAAGAACAGAATAGCAGCATCTATACCTTGGAGGTGACTAACAGTTCCCTAATTGGACTTACGACCATCTCAACAAGAGGAAAACCATTCCTGGTACTGGAAACCTAGCTAACTACTCAAGTATAATTTACTCATGGATATTGGAGGAGAATCTATAACCTCTAAATACTAAGTCAGCACAATCCTAGTAACAGTTGATACACAAAAGCATTGCCTTTCCCAAGGCTCTGGAATATTGTAGATGATGGGGCAGAAATATTGTAAGAAGAGTCAAAGAATAAAGGAGCTTGTTGTAAGACTATGCCTCCAAGTAATGTCAGAATATACAATATCAAGATCTTAACAATATGACTGTAAAACTGTTAGCTGAACAAGGATGAGACCAATGAATATGCCAAACTGCACAGAAAAAAAGCTCATCAGGCCTCAACCCTACACAAATAGCTTTATACAACTTATGATGGCTGTGAGGGTGACAGGTTGTATTCCCTTGGAAGAGCAGGTTATTCAGTACCAGATGATCATCCCAGAAAACATACATACCAGTAATATGATATTTATTGAGCAGGATGTGTGTATGTCATATTCGTAGATGTATGTAATAGCAACTAATTCTTAAAAGCCCATGAATTTGATGGATAGCAGGGAAACTTTAAAAGGAGGTAAGGGAATGGAAAATATTGTAATTATATTACTATCTCAAAAAACAAAAATAAAGCATAAAAATTGAGTCTTTCTTGTGTAGGCCAATTACTCCTGAGAATGGAACCTAGCCTAGAGTGAAATCAATATACCCAGTGTTACTCAATTGAAGAAAATTTATTTTTCCTCCCCTAGTAGCTATCAATTGTAAATTTCTTCATGGTTAGTGGTAAGACATTGTGCTCACTTCCCATGCTGTATTCTGGGATTTTATGACTTGATCTTGTGCCAATTTTGTGCATACTGTCACAGAATCTTTGAGTCCTAATGTATATTAGCCTGTTGTTTCTGGAAGATACTGTTTCCTTGAAATAATATGCTATCTCTGGAATTTTCAATCTTTTTTGACTCTTCTTTTATGTATACTCTTAGTTTTCTGAGTGGGGTTCCTTCTCTTAGAGTGATTATTTCTAGCTCTATCTATTTACCTGCAAGTTTTATAATTTTATTTTTCTTAACAGCTGAATATTACCAGTTTTGTACCACTACCATATTTTTATTAGTTGATGGACATCTAGGCCATGTTCAACTTTCATATATATGAGCAAATATCTTTGTAGTAAGAAAATAAAATCCATTTGTCAGTACTCCCAGTAATGAATAAATATTCCACATCCCTGGTACCTGCTGCCATTTGTTTTACTAATCATAGCCACTATGACTAGGGTGATATGAAATTCTATCACCCATCCCTTACTGCTTTCTTAAAGGGTAACTAGAGGGTGTTGAAGAGTATTCATAATAAGGTTATTCTTAACCTTAGGGAAAAAAATCCTTAGCTAAAATCTTCCAAAAACAATCTCAAGAGAGAAGGGGAAAAAAGATCCAGAAATCAAGGTGAAAACAGACCCATGACTGAGATTCAATATAATAATGGGTTTGAGATGGGACTCAGATGTTAGAAGCCTTGAGTGATAATCAAATGAATAAGCAAACGTATGTCAGGACACAGAACTGTTGAAAACAGTTCATATATTCATTCAGTGTTTCCAGAGTAGTCCAATAGATCTGCTGATGTTCTCAGGACCAGTATTTAGGCTGAGGCTTTGTCCATTCTAAGGCTGAAATCTTTCCCTTTCTAAAGAGTCTGTGGTAAATGTCTAGTTAATTTTTCAGACAGCACCCACATTCAGTCCCATCTTCTACCCAGGGAACAATTTAAAGACTTGAGATGACATTATTTGCTTAATGTTCCACTCTAAGTAGAATTGGCTGAATTAGCTTGTTAGGTGGAAGCACCAGCAGCAAGCTAATGATCAGTGAGTCAGCCACTTCTGATCTTTCATTTCATCTTTCAAAGTTCTAACTGGAGAGCACACTGGGGAGCTTTGCACCTCCGTTCTATCCAACATTTTATCTATTATATCGTGTCTGGTTTAACCTTTTCATTAAAAATATTTGTTAAATTGGAAAAGTACAGAGAAAAATCAAAGAACAAAATATAAAAACCCCACCACTAGTACACAAGCCAGAGTTGATTATTCTGTTTATTTCATTTCAGTCTTTTCTGAGTGTGCATATACTTTAAAATAATTGCAAAATGCAAAAAAGCTTGGGTGATTACATTATTGTAGCCTTTTGTTTTCTCCTTTCCATATTTCTAGTTCATCTTTCAAATAATTATTTTATTGAAAAATAGTATTTGCATTTTAATATCAGATAATAAATTGCAATTCAGTGGTACATTATTTTTATAGTAGGGAGATACACCCCCAGCACTACCAAGAGAAAAAATGAAAAGAAAAACAGTCTCCTTTATCACCGTGACACTGGTGTTTTGCAGGTTTCTTTCCAATAGTATGTTGTCCACAGACAGAATAAGTTTTGAATACATATAGAACATTATCTGAGATGCAACTGTCTTTTGTGTTAAAGAATGTACTACAAATCCTTACATATTTTATCATTACTATACATTTTGACAATTATAAGAGCAATAAAATCACATTGCAGAAGATTCCAAATTTAAGAAGAGGACAAAAATTTTCTTTAATCTAGTTTCAGAATAAAACCTGATTTGTAACATATGTTTCTATGCTTTTTTTCTGCTTTAAGATTCCGAATGTACCCAGCTTTGATATGAGAGGTTTTACCTGGTCTTCTATTCTGTTTCGTTGTGTTTGGTTATTGTCTCTTGGAGGCCTTCTCCTTTCTGAAAGGAAATGGACAGATTGGGAAAGGCATGGATTTGGGGAAAGTGGAGAGAGCTGGGAAGAGTAGAAGGAGGGGAGACCACAAGCAGAATGTTTTATATATGAGAAGAATCTATTTTCAAATAATATATAAAGAAAAACATGATTACAAAGGTATTTAATGCTATGATGTGGTACAATTTTGTATTTTGTTCTTTTTGCTTAATTTTCTACCTTACAGATATTTGTATGCTACACTGATTTCAAATTTGTAATTTGCTTGAGAAGTGATACCACAAAATTGCAGCACATTTAGGAAACAGAAAGGAAAAATGAAGCAAGGTCATTCCTAATCGCTTTAACTCACTTTTGGTCACCAACAGTAATTCACTACTTCCATTTAGATTTTACTTAGAGTTTAAATTTTTATATATTTACTTGTTTATATCTTAATATGCCATGTTTAGCTTGATTTTCATGTAATTACAGAAACTGAATGGCATGGTTCCACATCACATACCTCCTCCCTTCCCCCTGCCTCCACATGAATGTCCCTACCCCCTACTCTACGTGACCTCTAAACTCCCTAGGGCCACCAGTCTCTTGAGGGTTAGGTACATCATCTCTGAAGGAACATAGAACCAGCCATCCTCTATTGTATGTGTGCTAGGGGCCTCATATCAGCTGGTGTATGCTGCCTCTTTGGTGGTCCAGTGTTTGAGAGATGGGGGCCCGTGTGCAGTCAGAGCAGATTAACTGAGACTGCTGGCCGTCCTACAGGGTCGACCTCCTCAGTTTCATTCAGCCTTCCCTAATCCAATAGCAGGGGTCATTTGCTTCTGTCATTGGTTGGGTACAAATATCTGCATCTGATTCTTTCAGCTGCCTGTTTCCATTCTTTCTGCTGACCTTCAGGACTTCAGTCCTTTTCCCTCTCCCAATGGCAGATCAGGTTCCCCTTTCCACCCTCTACCACCTCTCTCTACTCTCCCCAGTCCCATTTACTTTCCCTCCCAGGTTCCTCCATCCAGCCTCACTTGTAGGACTGGTTTTCTCACTTGGGCACTTCAGCTTGTTGACCTTTTTGAGTTCTGTGGACTGTGTCTCTGGTATTCTGTACTTTTGGGGGAGGGCTAATATCCACATATTAGTGAGTACACACCATGCATGTCCTTTTGGGTCCAAGTTGCCTCACTCAGGATACTTTCTAGTTCCATCCAGTTGGAAAGAACTACAAAGCTCAGGCTGTCCTCATTTGTAATAGCTGAGTAGCATTTCATTGTGTGAATGAACCACATTTTCTGTATCCATTCTTCTGTCATGGGACATCTAGGTTGTTTCCAGTTTCTGGCTATTACAAATAAGGCTCATATGAACATAGTAGAACATGTGCCCCTGTGGCATGGTGGGGCATCTTTTGGGTATACTCCCAAGAGTGGTATAGCTGGTCTTCAGGAAGCTCTATTTTCCATTTTCTGAGGAACCTCCAGATTGATTTCCAGAGTGGTTGTACCAGATTGCAACGCCACCAACAATGGAGGAGTGTTCCTCTTTTTCCACATCCTCTCCAACATGTGTGGTTACCTGAGGTTTTGATCTTAGCCATTCTGATTGGTATAAGGTGGAATCTTAGTGTCGTTTTGATTTGCATTTCTGTGACCACTAAGGGCTTTGAACTTTTTTATAGGTACTTCTCAGCCATTCAAGATTCCTCAGTTGTGAAATCTCGCTTTAGTTCTATAAATGATTTTTTGATTGGGTTGTTTGGTATTTTGGTGATTAGCATCATGAGTTCTTTATAAATTTTAGATATTAGCTCTCTGTTGGATGTGGGGTTAGTAAAGATCTATTTTTCCCATTCTGAGGTTGCCAATTTGTCTTATTAACTATGTCCTTTGCCTTACCAAAGCTTTTCAGTTTCATGAGATCCCATTTATCAAGTCTTGATCCTAGAGTATGAGCCATTGGGGTTCTATTTAGGAAGCTTCCCCCTGTACCAATAAGTTCAAGACTCTTTCTCACTTTCCCTTCCATTAGATTCAGTGTATATGGTTTTATGTTGAGATCCTTGATCCACTTGGACTTGAGCTTTGAGCAAGATGAAAAATATGGGTCTATTTTAATTTTTCTACATGCAGACAACCAGTTAGATCAGCACCATTTATTGAAGATGCTTTATTTTTTCCATTGTATATTTTTGGCTTCTTTGTCAACGATCAGTGTGTGGTTTTATTTCTGGGTCTTCAATTCTAGTCCATTTATCAACCTGTCTGTTTCTGTACCAATACCATGCAGTTTTTAGCACTATTGCTCTGTAGTAAAGCTTGAGGTCAGAGATGATGATTCCCCAAGCTGTTCTTTTATTGTTAAATATTGTTTTCACTCTCCTGTGTTTTTGGCCTTTCCACATGAATTTGAGAATGGTCTTTCCATCTCTATGTTGGGATTTTGATGGAGATTGCATTGAATCTATAGATTGCTTTTGGTAGGAATGACCATTTTTACTATGTTAATTCTGCCAACCCATGAACAAAGGAGATCTCTCCATTTTCTGAGATCTTCATTTTTTTTTCTTGAGAGACTTGAAGTTATTGTCATACAGCTCTTTCACTTGTTTGGTTAGAGTTACCCCATGATATTTTATATTATTTGTGGCTATTGTGAAGGGAGTTGTTTCCCTAATTTCTTTCTCAGACTGTTTTTAATTTGTGTAAATGAAGGCTACTGATTAATTTGAGTTAATTTTATATCCAGCCACTTTGCTGAAGTTGTTTATCAGCTGGAGAATTTCTCTGGTAGATTTTTTTGGGGGTTGCTTATGTATACTATTATATCATCTGCAAATAGTGATATCTTTATTTCTTCTTTGCCAATTTATATCCCCTTGATCTCTTTTTGTTGTCTTATTTTTTAAGCTAGAACTTTGAGTACTATTTTGAATAGATATGGGGAGAATGGGCATCCTTATCTTGTCCCCGATTTCAGTGGGATTGCCTCAAGTATGTCTCCATTTAATTTGATATTGGCTGTTGGTTTGTAGTAAATTGCTTTTATTATGTTTAGGTATGGGCCTTGATGTCTTGATCTCTCCAATACTTTTAACATGACGGGGTTTTGTATTTTGTCAAATGTTTTTTTCTGCATTTAAGGAGATGATTATGGGATTTTTTTCTTTGAGTTTGTATATATAGTAGATTATGTTAATGAATTTCATATATTAAACCAAACTTGCATCCCTGAGATGAGCCTACTTGATCTCTGTGAATAATGGTTTGATGTGTTCTTGGATTCAGTTTGCAAGAATTTTATTGAGTATTTTTCATCAATATTCATAAAGGAGATTGGTTTGAAGTTCTCTTTTTTGGTTGGGTCCTTGTGTGGTTTAGGTATCAGAGTAAATGTGACTTCATAGAATGAGTTAGGTACTGTTCTTTCTCTTTCTATTTTATAGAATAATTTGAGGAAAAATTGGCTTCAGGTCTTATTTGAGGGTCTAGTAGAATTCTGCACTAAATCCATCTGGCCCGGGGCTCTTTTTGGTTGGGAGGTTTTTAATGACTTCTTCTATTTTCTTATGCACTATAGGCCTGTTTAGATAGTTTACCTGCTCTTGATTTAATTTTGGTATGTGGCATCTTTCTAGAAAATCATCTGCTTCTTCTAGATTTTCCAGCTTACTTGATTATAGGCTTTAATAGTAGGATCTGATGATTTTTTGAATTTCTTCTGTTTCTGTTGTTATATCTCCATTTTCATTTCTGATTTTGTTAATTTGGATACTGCATCTCGGCCCTTTAGTTAGTTTGGCTAGGTGTTTATCCTTAAATAGAATTTTTAAGATCCCTAAAAAAGAAACTGAGGGAGACACCAGAAGAAAGACTTTCTAGTCTCATAGATTGGAAGAATTACTCTAGTGTGAATAATGTGGTTAATTCCCTAGGAGTTGTCGAGAAGATCCCACAAGTACCTATACAATATAGGCAACAATATAGTGTTGTTCTTAATTGCCTATAATAAATACATTGTAGGATACCAGAGAATTGTTCCAGACCTTAGAGAAATCTGTCTTGAACTGACCAGGAAACTCTTTCCCTAGAAGTCAACTTTCATAGTGCTACAAGGTATTAAGTAGGATGTTTGGAGTGAAAAGACAACAATGGTTTCACCCAGCCCTCTACCCTATATTTAACAATACTGATCATGGAGGCAAGACCTTTTGGTTAAAAATTTTGCCACAGAGGTAGAGAAACCTCTTCAAATCTCACCCTCAGCTAATGAGCTATTGGCAGTTGGTAGAAAAGGCAAAAGAGGGGAGAAGTCATTGTCATGGGGGAGGGATGACTACTAATGTGCTACCTATGCACCAGTGGATGACACCACAGTTGTGTGTATACTATAGGGAGCACTCATCTACAGGGTTATAAAATGAAGACTATAAATTCAAGGGGAGATGTTTTGGGTGTAAGGAGTGTTGTTGTAACACTACGATAAAGTTATTTTTGTATAGAACTATTTCTTCATGTGCTTGACTCATTGGAATCAATTTCTAGAAGTGGAATTACTGAATATATACATTCTATGGTTGTTACATATTTTGTTAAACTGTCCAGAAAATTTGTACAACAGCTATGTGAGATTGCTGCTTTCAAACTATAAAAAAATGAATATTATACATATTGGCAAATTGTTTCCAATGTGAGGAACAAAAAGAAGTGTATCATGTTATGCTTTTAAAATATTTGAAATTTCATATATTCCTGTTGACCTCTTTTACTTATTTGGGAATTGGTATTTTTTTCATGTTACCATGTCAATGGGGCTTTTTTTTTTTTTTTTTTTTTTTTTTTTTTTTTTATTTGATATAATTTATTTACATTTCAAATGATTTCCCCTTTTCTAGCCCCCCCCCCACTCCCCGAAAGTCCCGTAAGCCCCCTTCTCTTCCCCTGTCCTCCCTCCCACCCCTTCCCAGTTCCCCGTTCTGGTTTTGCCAAATACTGTTTCACTGAGTCTTTCCAGAACCAGGGACCACTCCTGCTTTCTTCTTGTATCTCATTTGATGTGTGGATTATGTTTTGGGTATTCCAGTTTTCTAGGTTAATAACCACTTATTAGTGAGTGCATACCATGATTCACCTTTTGAGTCTGGGTTACCTCACTTAGTATGATGTTCTCTAGCTCCATCCATTTGCCTAAGAATTTCATGAATTCATTGTTTCTAATGGCTGAATAGTACTCCATTGTGTAGATATACCACATTTTTTGTATCCACTCTTCTGTTGAGGGATACCTGGGTTCTTTCCAGCATCTGGCAATTATAAATAGGGCTGCTATGAACATAGTAGAGCATGTATCCTTATTACATGGTGGGGAATCCTCTGGGTATATGCCCAGGAGTGGTATAGCAGGATCTTCTGGAAGTGAGGTGCCCAGTTTTCGGAGGAACCGCCAGACTGCTTTCCAGAGTGGTTGTACCAATTTGCAACCCCACCAGCAGTGGAGGAGTGTTCCTCTTTCTCCGCACCCTCTCCAACACCTGCTGTCTCCTGAATTTTTAATCTTAGCCATTCTGACTGGTGTAAGATGAAATCTTAGGGTTGTTTTGATTTGCATTTCCCTAATGACTAATGAAGTGGAGCATTTTTTAAGATGCTTCTCCGCCATCCGAAGTTCTTCAGGTGAGAATTCTTTGTTTAACTCTGTACCCCATTTTTTAATAGGGTTGTTCGGTTTTCTGGAGTCTAACTTCTTGAGTTCTTTATATATATTGGATATTAGCCCTCTATCTGATGAAGGATTGGTGAAGATCTTTTCCCAATTTGTTGGTTGCCGATCTGTCCTCTTGATGGTGTCCTTTGCCTTACAGAAACTCTGTAACCTTATGAGGTCCCATTTGTCAATTCTTGCTCTTAGAGCATACGCTATTGGTGTTCTGTTCAGAAACTTTCTCCCTGTACCGATGTCCTCAAGGGTCTTCCCCAGTTTCTTTTCTATTAGCTTCAGAGTGTCTGGCTTTATGTGGAGGTCCTTGATCCATTTGGATTTGAGCTTAGTACAAGGAGACAAGGATGGATCAATTCGCATTCTTCTGCATGCTGACCTCCAGTTGAACCAGCACCATTTGTTGAAAAGGCTATCTTTTTTCCATTGGATGTTTTCAGCCTCTTTGTCGAGGATCAAGTGGCCATAGGTGTGTGGGTTCATTTCTGGATCTTCAATCCTGTTCCATTGATCCTCCTGCCTGTCACTGTACCAATACCATGCAGTTTTTAACACTATTGCTCTGTAGTATTGCTTGAGGTCAGGGATACTGATTCCCCCAGATTTTCTTTTGTTGCTGAGAATAGTTTTAGCTATCCTGGGTTTTTTGTTGTTCCAGATGAATTTGATAATTGCTCTTTCTAACTCTGTGAAGAATTGAGTTGGGATTTTGATGGGTATTGCATTGAATCTGTATATTGCTTTAGGCAAAATGGCCATTTTAACTATATTGATTCTACCGATCCATGAGCATGGGAGGTTTTCCCATTTTTTGAGGTCTTCTTCCATTTCCTTCTTCAGAGTCTTGAAGTTCTTGCCATACAGATCTTTCGCATGTTTGGTAAGAGTCACCCCAAGATACTTTATACTGTTTGTGGCTATTGTGAAGGGGGTCATTTCCCTAATTTCTTTCTCAGCCTGTTTATCCTTTGAGTATAGGAAGGCCACTGATTTGCTTGAGTTGATTTTGTAACCTGCCACTTTGCTGAAGTTGTTTATCAGCTGTAGGAGCTCTCTAGTGGAGTTCTTTGGGTCACTTAGGTAGACGATCATGTCGTCTGCAAATAATGATAGTTTGACTTCCTCCTTTCCAATTTGTATCCCTTTGACCTCCTTATGTTGTCGAATTGCCCGAGCTAGTACCTCAAGTACAATATTGAAAAGATAAGGAGAAAGGGGGCAGCCTTGTCTGGTCCCTGATTTCAGTGGGATTGCTTCAAGTTTCTCTCCGTTTAGTTTGATGCTGGCTACCGGTTTGCTGTATATTGCTTTTACTATGTTTAGGTATGGGCCTTGAATTCCTGTTCTCTCCAAGACTTTAAGCATGAAAGGATGCTGAATTTTGTCAAATGCTTTTTCAGCATCCAATGAAATGACCATGTGGTTTTGTTCTTTGAGTTTGTTTATGTAGTGGATTGTATTGATGGATTTCCGTATATTGAACCAACCCTG